>NC_050579.1:27317581-27500081 GCF_011100635.1 Trichosurus vulpecula
GGGAGGGGAAAGGATATAGGGGAAAATCTTGGTGAGACAAAAATAAAGGCTATCATAAAATCTCTTACAAAATAATCCTGATGCTGGTGAGGAGGAAGTAAACAGATAACTCAGCTCTGGGCTCAGGAAACAGCATGATAGTAATACAGGGCCTCGACTCTGGCATTCTTTGTGCAAATTCTATGGTGAGGTTGGCCATTCTCCTTCATCCTGTTGCTAAGCCCATGTCTCTCCTTTCTCTCTCTCTCTCTCTTCTCTCTCTCTCTCTCTCTCTCTTCTCCCTCCCTCCCTCCCCCCTCCCTCTGTCTCTGTGCCTCTGTCTCTCTTATTTATCGCTCTCTGTCTCCTTCTCTCTGTTTTCTCCCCTCCCCCTGCCTTCTTTCTTTCTTTCTTCCACTCTCTTTCTCTCTCTGTCCCTCTCTGCAGAATGGAGCAATCATGAATAAGGGGACAGGCCGCTGCCTTGAAGTTGAGAGCCGGCCCAGCATCGACCTTATCCTCCGCAGCTGCACAGGGCAAAGGTGGACAATTAAGAACTTCATAAAGTAGAGCAGGGGAAGCTGGGGAGCCCTGCCCTCCAGAACCTGCCTTGGCTCCCCATGCTCTCTTTCAGAGCCTGGGAGAGAAATCAAGAGCCATGCAGGGGCTTTGTTGGCCTTCTGGGGTCTTCTGAGGGGCCACTTCATCTCTCATAAGTGGGGAAGCTGGTGGGGGTATCCAATCCCCCCGCCTCATTCTGCCTCCTTCTTGGAGTCTCATCAAACAATGAAGCTTCTTTGGATGGAGCCCACCTGGATCAGACAATCCTCGGATGGGTTTGCTCAGAATCATTCACTGGGGCATCTCACCCTTGATCTCGGAAAGCATCCTTACTCTCAGCTCTACGAAACTGCTGCTGTGTCTCTGGCCAGGGATGCTGATAATTCAAAGGAAAGAAACTGCCCCCTCAGCCCCTTATTTCTCCTTCTCTTTTCTCCCTTCTCTACAAGCACACACACACACACACACACCACACCACACACACAAAATCCCAGTCTAAAGAGATAAAGAACATCCTCTCTTTTGGACCAATAGCTTATATCATTTCTCTTTTCAGTACTTTGCTGTAGGAGTTAAATGCCACCTCTCTCTGTGAATGTGTTAGGCACATTTGGCTCCTGCTCCTCAGCCTCTTGAGAAGAAAGATGCTAAGCTCCTCCCTCATCTGTTCCACTCACCCCCACCCTAGGGAAGCTACCAGGGCCTTTAGCTGGCCTTGGTCCTGAAATGCATTCTTGTCCCCAAATGTTCCTTCTCCACAAAGCCCTTCCAAATGGTATCTATTGGCTGAGCTTCTGCTGGATGTTTCCAGAGCCCTCCCAGACACACGGCCATTCGGTATGACCTAGCCCCAAGCACATGCCCAGAAGGAATCCAAGGGTTCTGGAAGCTTGGAGGGTAAATGCTTGCCATGTGGCTTCTGCCAAGCTGGGCCTCTCCTTGTTTCTTGGGGCTTTTATTTTAGCCAGCTGGTGGCAGATGAGAAAAGATATTTCTTGTCTTAACTTGAGCTGGAGAGGAGAAATCAGCTTTGAAAAGCCCATATCATTGGGTCTCAGTTACCTAGAGGCAATCAAACTGTAATGCTCCATGTGTTGGGGACTGCTGAGCAGTAACTCCCACTGAGTGTCCCCATATGTTCTGGGGGAAGAGGATGAAAAGGCAGCTTGATACCCCACCGTGAGAGAGGAGTTCACCGTCACAGCCTGCTATATTATCTGGAACCTGACCCATCGAGAGAAAACCGAAGACCTCAGTTTCCCATGTGCCCTCAGCAACCTCAGGATCTGGTGCTCAGACTTTTTTCCCAGAGCCCTGGGGCTGGGCCTATACAGCAGCCCCCTAATGAGGCCATGGGATTATGGGGCTGTGCATACTAAAGCTATTTTATGCCTGTGTCTATATTTCCATCCCAAACTCTGCTGAGGATGGAGAAGGCAGTGATTTCCTGTCTTAGGAGTAATAATTTTTCTGATGCCCTCTGGTTAGGGTACACTTATAAATTAAAGTTAATATATGTGTGTATGTGTGTGTGTATGTGTGTGTGTGCGTGCGTGCATGTTTGTGTATGACTGTCAATGTGTGAGTGCATGTGTATATGACTGGTGTGTGTGTGTGTGTGTGTATGTGTGTGTGTGTGTGTGTGTGTGTGTGTGTGTGTGTTTAGAACATGTAGGTCTAAGTGCCGCTGAGTTTGCTGCTTCACCTTTTCACCTGGCTTGGGACAAGGACATCTGAGGCAGGGTTTGGGTGGGTGAAGGCTCCACACCCAAGGCCATGTTTGCTGGACTGAAACACGAGTTCCCTCTGTGGCACCTGATGATGTGGAAGAAGCCGATGACAGCCTCAAACTTGACAGGACCCCTTAGTATCCAGTCCCCACCTCTCCATCCTCTTTGCTCTGTTTTCCCCGCCCAGGAATTGCATCCCTGTAGGAGACCTGAATTGCCAAGAGGCATTCAGGGTAGAGTTGGACTCTTTCTTATTAGCTGTTGCATCATCCCTTGTGAAATAAACATGTTTTAGCACTTACCAAAATCAGGCGTGACTGGAGTTTGTGTCTTGGTCATACCCTCCTGCTTCTTGGTGGTGGGGAGGGGGTGGAGCAAATTGCCTGTCAATTCAACTCAATTCACTGCCACAGGGATGACCCCTATGATCCAGGCATAGGAGCAGTGAAGAAAGGAAAGGGAAAAAATTAGTAAAAGTCAAAAAGGACAAGAGAAACTCCATGAAAAACATAATACAATGGAAAGAATCCTGGACCTGGAGTTGGAAGGTTCAAATCCTGTCTCTGACACTTACAACTTGTGTGGCCGTGGGAGTAAACAGGGCTGGGTAGTCCAGTAGTTAGCATACTAAGCCTGGAGCTCAAATCAGACACATACTAGCTGTTTGACTTTGAGCAATCATTTCCCAACTGTCTGAGTTTCCTCAAATGGGGATGATACCACCTACCTCACTAATTTTGGGAGGATCAAATGAAATATTTGTAAATCACTTAGCACATGTCTGGCACATAGTAGAAACTAATAAGTGCTTCCTTCCTCTTCTCCAGGAAAAGTAAGGGCCTGGGTGCATAATCCAGGGAATGGTGTGTCACCCTTCTAACCAACGAATGGTGAGTCTAACCGTCGGACCCACCTTCTTAACCTTGTAGAATAGGCAGCAAAGCAGAATGGGGGGAAAATACAGAGAAATCAAGCAAAGACATGGAGGACAAGGAGCCCATACTCCCTCCCCCCAATTCCATCCCTGCAACACCATACTGCCCCACCCCCACCGAAAGTATCCAGCAAACATCCTTATACAGCTGTGTCCTCACCAGACCTGCCACCTACACCAAATTGGGCCTTAGTCCTACAATGGTACTTCATGAAGACTGAATATTCTGATTCATCTGCCTATTCACTATTTCCTTATGATTAGCAAACTCCTTGTCCCTGTATTGTTTAATCATTGACTGCCTGGGAGTAAAACTATCCCCAACTCCCAATCTCTCTTCCATCATCACCACATTGCCCAACCCTACCATATCTATCCCACTCTAATTCTGCCCAGACCTTCCATCATCACCATGTTCCCCAACCCTACCATACCCATCCCATTCTAATTCTGCCCAGACCTTCTATTGTGCCCTCTGGAATTCCCTTTCCATCATGAATAAATGTCCCTTCATTCTGGAACTCTTCCTTCATACTCTTTTCCTCTACTTGTACTCACAGAAACCTAGCTCCCCCAAATGACACTGCATCCTTGGCTCTTCTCTTTAGCCCTGGCTAGACCTTCTCTCAGATGCCCCAACAAAAAGGAGAATTGGCATCTTCTTTGCTCACCACTCCCAATTCCAGATTCCCTTTGCCACCATCACTCAGAAACCTATTGTTTAAAATTCACTCTATTAACATTTTTCATCCTACACAGATCAAACTCTTTAAAATGATTTTCCCCTTTTTGTATTGTATCCTCAGCACCTGTCACGGTGCCTGGCATATAGTAAGTTCTTAATAAATGGTTGTTGATTGATTATTCATTGTGGTCTATCTACCTCAGGTCATTCCAAGACCTCACTATCTCCCTTTCCTCCCCACCACTTCCCTTACATTCAAGACTTCAGCATGCATGGTAATGCTCCCTCCAAACCCTAACCTCCCAATGCTTCCAAATCCTCAGATGCCATGACCTCCCCTCTACTCAGCCTGGATTAGTCACTAAGCAGAACCTTCTCAGGCCATCACTTTCTTGCTTAGCAATCTCAACTCTAAAGCAATCAAATCTAACTCTACGTTATCTTTACTCTCAAATAAATTGCCTTCCCTCGGTCTATCACTAAACTCCAATCTGGATTGTGCTGCCATCCACCTCCTCCACTTTTACTCACATTGACCAAGGAAGTTGGAGAAAATCAGATGACTGATCTTAGTATTTAACCTCCACTGTTCTCTTCTGCTGATGGATGCCTGATTACTCAATCTCCTTAAGCCTTCCACACCTTCTCCTCCACCCTCCCTCTCAGCTAAAGACCTCACCTCCTAGTTTACTGAGATAAGTGAGGCCATTCATCAAAAGATCTTTCTTCTGTCTTTCTTTTCATCTCAGAATCTTTGTATATCACCCCCTATCTACCTTCCTTTCCTCCAGTGTCTCATAAAAGTAGCCCTTCTTACCAAGACCAACCCATCTCCATGTGCCCTAGATCACATCCTGCTCAGAAGACTATCTCCTGAAATATTCCCCCCCCCCAAACTCTGATCTTCAGTCTCTCCCTTTCTGTTGATTTCTTCCCTTATTGTCCTTCAAGACACCCAATTCTCCTCCATTCTTAAAAAAATAATCTATTGGTGACATACTATTCTCTCAAGCTGTCATCCTCTGTCTCTTCTCCCTTTCTTTTTTTTTTTAAATTTATATTAACATATTTGGTTTTCAGCATTGATTTTCACAACAGTTTGAATTACAAATTTCTCCCCATTTCTACCCTCCCCCCCCACTCCAAGATGGCATATATTCTGGTTGCCCTGTTCCCAGTCCAGCCCTCCCCTCTATCACCCCCCTCCCCTCTCATCCCCTTTTCCCTTCCTTTCTTGTAGGGCAAGATAAATTTCTACGCCCCATTGCCTGTGTATCTTATTTTTTAGTTGCAATGCAAAAACTTTTTTTGTTGTTTTTGAACATCTGTTTTTAAAACTTGAGTTCCAAATTCTCTCCCCTCTTCCCTTCCCACCCACCTCCCTAAGAAGTCGAGCACTCAACCTAGGCCACGCGTGTATCATTATGTATAACCCTTCCACATTACTCATGTTGTGAAAGGCTAACTACATTTTGCTTCCCAACCCATCCGCTTTATTGAATTTCTCCCTTGACTCTGTCCCCTTTCCATAGTGTTTGTTGGATTACCCCACCCCCATCTGCCCTCCCCTCCATCTTCCTCCCTCTTCTTTCCTGTGGGGTAAGATACCAACTGAGTATGTATGGTATTCCCTCCTCAGGCTGAATCTGATGAGAGCAAGGTTCACTCACCCCCCCACCTGCCCTCTCCCTCCTCCCACAGAACTGCTTCCTCTTGCCACCTTAGGTGAGATAATCCACCCCATTCTATCTCTCCCTATCTCCCTCTCTCAGTATGTTGCTCTCTCATCCCTTAATTTCATTTTATTTCTTTTAGATATCGTCCCTTCATCTTCAACTCACCCTGTGTCTGCTCTCTCTTTTACATATATATATATATATATATACACATACACATATACATATATATACACATACAAAAGCACACATATATATACCTACATACACATGCATACATATACACATAGATACATACATACTACACATTCACTTATATATATACATAAACATATATATATATATGCATATTCCCTTCAACTACCCTAATACTGAGGTCTCATGAATCATCACATCATCTTTCCATGTAGGAATGTAAACAAAACAGTTCAACTTAGTAAGCCCTTGCAATTTCCTGTTTCTTGATACCTTTCATGCTTCTCTTGATTCTTGTGTTTGAAAGTCAAATTTTCTATTCAGTTCTGGTCTTTCACTGAGAAAGCTTGAAAGTCCTCTATTTTATTGAAAATCCATATTTTGCCTTGGAACATGATACTCAGTTTTGCTGGGTAGGTGATTCTAGGTTTTAATCCTAGCTCCATTGACCTCCGGAATATCGCATTCCAAGCCCTTCGATCTCTTAATGTAGAAGCTGCCAGATCTTGGGTTATTCTGATTGGGTTTCCACAATACTCAAATGTTTCTTTCTGGCTGCTTGCAGTATTTTCTCCTTGATCTGGGAGCTCTGGAATTTGGCAACAATATTCCTAGGAGATTTCTTTTTGGGATCTATTTGAGGAGGTGATCGATGGATTCTTTCAATTTCTATTTTGCCCTGTGGCTCTAGAATATCAGGGCAGTTCTCCTTGATAATTTCTTGAAAGATGGTATCTAGGCTCTTTTTTTGATCATGGCTTTCAGGTAGTCCAATAATTTTTAAATTATCTCTCCTGGATCTATTTTCCAGGTCAGTGGTTTTTCCAAGGAGATATTTCACATTGTCTTCCATTTTTTCATTCCTTTGGTTCTGTTTTATAATATCCTGATTTCTCATAAAGTCACTAGCTTCCACTTGCTCCAATCTAATTTTTAAAGTAGTATTTTCTTCAGTGGTCTTTTGGACCTCCTTTTCCATTTGGCTAATTCTGCCTTTCAAGGCATTCTTCTCCTCATTGGCTTTTTGGAGCTCTTTTGCCATTTGAGTTAGTCTGTTTTTTAAGGTGTTGTTTTCTTCAGTGTATTTTTCAGTATTTTTTTGGGTCTCCTTTAGCAAGTCATTGACTTGTTTTTCATGGTTTTCTCGCATCCTTCTCATTTCTCTTCCCAATTTTTCCTCTACTTCTCTAACTTGCTTTTCCAACTCCTTTTGAGCTCTTCCATGGCCTGGGACCAGTTCCTGTTTTTCTTGGAGGTTTCTGTTGTAGGCTCTTTGACTTTATTAATTTCTTCTGTCTGTATGTTTTGGTCTTCTTTGTCAGCAAAGAAAGAATGCAAAGTCTGAGACTGAATCTCGGTGCGTTTTCGCTGCCTGGCCATATTCCCAGCCAACTAACTTGACCCTTGAGTTTTTCAGTGGGGTACTGACTGCTTGTAGATTACAGAGTTCTATGTTCCACGTTTGGGGGGGAGGTGCCAGCTCTGCCACACCAGCACTGCTCCTTCCCCAAGACCCCCAACCCGAACTGGGCTTAGATCTTCGCAGGCTGTGCACCCCTGCTCTGATCCGCCACTTAATTCCTCCCACCAGGTGGGCCTGGAGCCGGAAGTAACAACAGCTGTAGCTGCCCCACCTCCGCTGCCCCCGGGGCTGGAAGCCGAACCGCGAACTCCTTCACTCCCGCAGCTTTTCCCACTAACCCTTCTCCGCAGTCTTTTGGGTTTGTGGGTTGAGAAGTCTCGTAACTGCCGAGCTCACTGAATCAGGTGCTAGGGCCCCCTCCGCCCGGCTTCTGGTCTGGATGGTCCACTGCTGCTCAAGGCTGGCTCTGCTCCACTCCATTCCCAGCTCCCAGCTCCCAGCTCCAGCTCCGAGCTCCGTGTGGGATTAGACCTCCCCAGAGACCATCAGGCTGTCCTGGGCTGGAGCTCTGCTTCCCTCTGCTGTTTTGTGGGTTCTGCCGTTCTAGAATTGGTTCAGAGCCATTTTTTTATAAGTTTTTGGAGGGTCTCCGGTATGGAGCTCACATTATTCCCTGCTTACCAGCCGCCATCTTTCTCCCTTTCTTAGTCAAACTCCTAGAAGAAAAAAAAATGTTTACACTCATTGTCTCCACTTTCTATTTCTCCCCCCCTACAAATGTGGCTTTGGCCTTATCATTCAACTGAAATAGCTCTCTCCAAAGTTACCATGATCTCTTAATTGCCAAATCTTATGGTCTTTCAGTCCTCATCTTTCTTAACCTTTCTGCTGTGTCTCTCTTCTCTGGGGTCTCGTGACTCTACTATCTCCTGTTTCTCCTACTTTTCTGACTATTTGTTATTGGTCTATTGCTGGCTCACCATTGGTACAATACCATTGAGCTGTGTTCCCCAAGGCGTCTTCTCTCTCTTTTCTCTCTCTCTCTCTCTCTCTCTCTCTCTCTCTCTCTCTCTCTCTCTCTCTCTCTGTCTCTTTTTCTCTCTCTGTCTCTCTCTCTGTCTCTCTCTCTCTCTGTCTCTCTTTCTCTCTCTCTGTCTCTCTCTCTCTTGCCCCCCTTTTTCTCTCTCTCTCTTTCTCTCTCTCTTTTGCTACTAGGTAAAGAGACCTTATTCTTACCTAGCCTTAATTACTGAATGGGCATTGCCTCAGTCAAATAGAGACCTGTTAAAAACTTAGTTTAAAAAGGCCAAGGTCTCCCACTGCATCCAGGGTCATCTCCAGTCATCCTGATATATATCTTGCCACCAGACCCAGTTGGCTCCAGAGGAGAAAGTGAGGTTGGTGACTTTGCATAGCCCTGCCTCACTTAAATCCAATTCACTGGCATGTCTGGCATCAACTTCCTGATGTCATGGTCCTATGGAGAACAAAGAACAAACAACAACAACTCTCTTGGTGACCTTACCAGTTTCCATAGATTTAATGTCAGGATAAGATGACTCCAAAATCTAACTGTCCTATCCAGTCCTTTTCCTGAGCTCCATTCCCATATTTGAGACATCTCAAAATCGGATATCTTAGACACATCTCAAAGTCAACTTGTTGAAAACAGAACTCATCTTTCCCCAGAATACTGACCCCTCAACCAAACCTCCTTGTTTCTGTCAGGGACAAGACCATTTTTCTAATCTCCCAAGTACGGGACCTGATGCCACATATCCGATCAGTTGCCAAGTCTTCCATTTTCTATCTCTACAATAGCCCTCCCATCCAAACACTTTTCTCTACTCTCATGGTCACTGCCCTCATTTACACTTTCTAACCTAGAATATTACAATGGCCTCCTGGCTGGTCTCCCCTTCCCAAGTCTCTTCTGACCCACCTTTTATACAGCTGCCCAAAATATCTTTCTTAAATGCAGGTATGACCGTGTCACTTTCCCATTCCATGAACTCCATTGGCTCCTTCTGATTAACTCCTGGATAAATTTTTAAATCTATTGAATTTTTTAAAGCTTGTCCCAATATGGCCCAACTTCTTTCCAGCCTCACTGTATATTACTCCTCCTACCAGACTCTACCATCCAGGCAAACTGGCTTTATTTCTGCCCCTCACATACAACAATCATCTCCAGTCTCCAGATGTTTGCACTGGCCATTCCCCAAGCCTGGAATATATTCACTGCTTTTCTCTGCCTCCTATAATCCTTCACTTTCTTCAAGAGGCAGTTCAAGCCTCAGCTCCTTTCCTAGTCCCCCACCCCACCCCATTTGCTAATGCCCTCCCTAACTGCACTGTTTTTTAATTTTGTGTGTGTATTTACGTATGTACTTATGTCTGTAGGTATGCTGCTCTGACACTATTTAAACTTCTTAGAGTAGGGATTGTTTCATTTTTTCTTTGCTTCCCCAGTGCAGATTGGCATACACTTATCACTTTATAGCCTTAAATAATGTCTGGGGCAAGGAAAGCTTGAGTTGCATGAGGTCACACAACCTGCATGTGTAGGACTTGAACCCAGGGCTTTCTAACCAGAAGGCTGGCCCAATATCTATTATGTCATCCTGCCTGCCCCTCTTGACATAGGTACTCTCATCTCCCACTCTCCCTGCCTTTTTCTCTCTGTCTGCATCTCTTTTTCCCCCCTCACGTTTTATACAGTAAAAAGGCACAGATGGTCTTCTTGAGAAAGGTCCAAGCCACCAAGCCACCATTTCTGAATCACATCCATCTGTGTCCCTTGTTGAACTGAGTTTCTTCTTAGATGTCATTTATTTGAGTGTTGGCATCAAACCCACCTGGTGCGTGTCTGCATGGCAGGGAGGATGACAGAGAAGGGAAGCATCAGAGCTCTGATTAGGATCCTGGAGATGCACTGTGAGTAATCACCATCCTGGGGCCACCCACAATCCTTACACTCATGTTCCAAAGCACTCCTTCAATCTATCATCAACTAATTTACCTTAACAGCTTCCCTGGGAGACAAAAGAGCAACATGGGATGGCGAAAAGAGCTCTAGATTTGGGGACTTGAAATTGCCTTGGAATCCTGGCTTTGCTATTTTTCCGCTCTTGAGAAAATCCCTTTCATCTCTCTGAGTGGGCCTCAGTTTCTTCATCTGTAAAAAGAAGGTGATAGATTCATTGGCTCCTGAGGTCTCTTTCAATCCTACATCCGTGATCCTAGGTGGTATAGGAAATAGAGTGATGGTCTTGAAATCAGAAAGACCAGAGTTCTAATGCTGCCTGAGACACTCACTAGTCCTGTAATCCTAGGCAAGTCTGATCTGTCTGCCTCAATTTCCTAACTGAATAATCCAGATGATACAAGCAAGTACCTCACAGGATTGTTGTGAGATTCACAGGAGATAATATATGCAAAATGTTTTGTAAATCATTAAGCAATAAACAAATACACATTATGATTGGTCTCTTATTATCCTACGGCAAAGACAACAGGATGTTTAAGGCTCCAGCTATTGCTAATGTTCCTTCCAATTTTAAATTCTCAGAAACAAGTATTACCTTCATTTTTGAGTCACTAAACAGAGATCCAGAGAGGACATTAAATTATTTGTGTGTTGGTGGTGGGATGGGTGGGTGGGTAGCCTATTAGCGTTAGAACTGATTCCTACTGCTCTTTCTATAAAATGAGCAAGATGGACTCTAATGGCTAAGGTGCCTTTCAGCTCTGAATCTGTGATCACATAGTTGGCACAGTGGATAAAGTCCTGGACATGGAGCCAGGAAGACACGAGTTTGAATTCCACCTCAGGCACTTTCTTCTAACTATGTGACCCTGTGCAAAGGACTTCATGAGTCTGTGTCTCAGTTTCCTCATCTGTAAAATGGAGGTAATCTTATCAGCCACCTCACTGTGTTGTTTTGAGACTCAAATGAGATAACATAGAAGGTGCTTTACAAACCTAAAAGCACTATAGAAATGGTAGCTGTGAAATGGTCATTACTGATAGTGGTCATTCCCGTCATGATTGGCCCCAAACCTCAAAGGGGAGAGTCTTGAATAGCCCAGAGGAGCCTCTGCCCAATGCCCAGTGAGTTTAATTGCTTTCGGGCCAGGAACGCAGCATATCTCAATGCTTTTCCTCCAAAGATGTTCCAGTTCCCAAAGGTGACTCACACCCCCAGCATCCTCCCCACCTCCAACTCTTTTGTCCCCATTTCCAAAAGACACAGCCTTTGGACTGTGTAAACCTGGCGTTAGCAGAGGACAAAGGAGGCAAAAGCCCACCCCTCCAACTGGAGACCCTGGATATCAGATTATATCCTTAGGAAGAAGAGGAGAAAGAATGAAGAAGCCAGAACTTTGACTGGCTGAGGTTAATGAACTTCTAACTTCAGGACAGCTCAGCTTCCTTGAGACAGTCAGCGGGCAGGGGAGGGCAGATGTCAAAACCTCACCCATAATTGCACAGAGATCTTAGCTTAGCCTAAACAAAATGAATCTAAGTGGAGAATTCTCTGCCCTTGCTTGTTCCCTGAGAGCCTGGTCAGAAACAAAACAAATCTGAGGGAAAAAATCTGCATGGGTTAGATTTTCTGGGAGAAAATTGACATGTGTCAGAGACTGAGTAATGGCATTTCCTAATAATGCTGAATATCCCCATTAACAACCATCAGATTCCAAACATTAGGGTCACAGGGCCTTGACACGTCTCCTCGATATGGTTTGGTTTGGTCACTCTAGGGAGAAATCAGCACTGACTGGTTGTGGTTGCCAGGCAGTGGGGTTCAGAGGCAAGGGAGAGGAGAAGAGTTCCTACCAGTGGCTCCCTGTCCATCATCATTATCGTCCCCATGTATCATCTCTTCTAACAGTACTATGTTCCGAAAGTGCACGACTTTATGCCTGGGAGCTGGCAGACAACACATAGGGCTTCTCTCCTGCCTCTCCACTGAGTGGGGAACTGAAACCTTCCCTTTCTCCCATCAACCACAATGGATGTAAAAAAGGTCTCTGTTGCCTTAAAAGTCCAGCTCCTCTCCTTCCACTCGCACCTTTGTTCTCTCACTCTAAGGGTTACCCTGTATTCCCACGTGTAACTTCCTTAACTGTCAACCAACAGATACAATGGATAAGAGAGATGTTAACATTTAGGGTCAGAATAGACTGCTGATTGTTGTCATTGAGTCATTTCAGTCATGTCCAGCTCTCCTTGACCCCACTTGGGGTTTTCTTGGCAAAAATAGTGGAGTGGTTTACCATTTCCTCTCCAAAGTTCAGTGACTTGCCCGGGTCACACAGCTAATAAGGGTCAAGGCCAGATTTGAACTCAAGATGTCTTCCTGACTCCAGGCCTGACACTCTATCCATCGTGCCCCTATAAAACTACTAATGATCTAAATCTGGGAAACTAAAAATCCGATGGAACTAAGATTTGTAAAGCCTTAGAAAGGAGAAATTCCTTTATGGTACCTGGTGTGCAAAGGATCAAGAACACAGAAACAGAACCAAGTATCCTGGTTAATATATGGTTGAGGGCCATAATGTATTAGATGGGGCAGAGGGTAAGGCCAGGGAAGCTTCCATAGAGCTAAGAAACATTAGAGGCATTGAGTCAGACACTAAGCAGTTATTTATGAGCACACTGGTTTGGGGACACTATCTGAATTTATTTTCCTAGGACTATAAGTAACCTTGGGTCTGGAACTGGCAGTAAAGGGTTAGATATGAAAACTAGAAAGTTCTAAAATGTGATGGTTGGTCAAGAGGTCAGAGGATGAAGCAAATCATCAAGTTAGGATTGAGGGGGAAAAATAAACCTTAACCTACAGGACAATAGGCTCACAGGTCCCTGGGGTATAATCGTTTGGGCCAAGATCTGATGTTAACATCTATAATCCGCCATGATGGTGCAGTGAAGTGGGGCCTGGCTGGCTTGCATTCAGGACCTGGGTCCTTATCTACAACAAATCACATCGCCAGTTTCAGGGTTGAGTCTATCCATCTCTCCAGTGGGAATGATGGCTGATGTCCCCCAGTCCCATGCCTGCACCTGCCCTCCATTTCTGCCTCTACTAGACTGCTAACTTGGTTGATTATAATCGCTCAGCAGCTGCTACTTAAGCTGAGTGTCTGAGTTTCTCCACTTTTCTGCCTGGCATCTGAGTCCAAGAGCCCTCCCTGCTGCCAAATGAACTTGGGGAACAATGATGGCAGAGCAGTGGGAAAAGCCCAGTTGGAGTCACATCAGAGAAAACTGCAGGGCTAGGCAGCCATGAGTATGCATAAGTGCTCACAGACTGAGTCAAGCAAATGGGATACTCGTTAGCCAACTCAAAAACAGCCAACATTTCTAGGGTGCTTTGAAGTTTTCCAAGTACTTTACATACATTATCACAAACCATCCCCGTAAAGGAGGTACACTACAGGTATGATTATCCCTGTTCTACAAATGGGGAAATGGAGGCCCAGAAAAGTTAATTGATTGTTGGTGTTTACACAATGAGCCTCAGGTGTAGGATTCTAATCTAGGTCAGCATGTTCTCCACTATGACACTGCCTCTTAAGACTGGCTTTGGAGTCAGATTTCATATCCCACTTCTGACTCTTACCTGTGTGACCTGGGGGCATGGCAGTTAACCCTACCAGTCCATTTCCTTATCTGTAAAAAGACAGATAAGACAAAAGGGGAAAGAATCAAAGGCACAGGATTGACAGCAGAGTTGATCACAGTGTGGCAAGGCTCACGTCGTTAACAGATAAAAGAGGAAAAAAGGAAAATGAGAGATTATGCAAAAGGTTTTTCAATAAAAGGAAGAGAAGAGTGAATAAAAACCTAGCTCACACGAGATAAACTAGAAGAAGACTGAAAACAAGATTAAGAATGAGTAAAACCTCCAAAAGAAACCAAAGCACTTTGAACAAATATTATAACACGAAGAAGGTTGCCTCTGGCATCTGGGGTCATCTCTAGTCATCCTGATCTATACCTGGCCACTGGACCCAGATGGGTCTGGAAGAAAAAGTGAGGGTGGTGACTTTGCACAGCCCTGCCTCACTTAAATCCAATTCACTTGCATGTCATGGCATCACTTTCCTGATGTCATGGTCCTCTTCAAGAAGAAAGGACAAACAACATAACTTGAAGAAACATGAGCCCATATTGCCCACTGAAACTTAGAATCCTTTGGACTCCTCATAGATCATGCAACTGGAGGAAGGGTGGGCAGAAGGATTCAGTCATGATATAACATATGGACAGAATTCAGAGCCACATACTAGAGGGTAGTTAGTATCAAGCCAGAAGAAAAGAAGACTGGAAACCCAGCTGGAGCCAGGACTCTCCCTTTGGAGGTCATTTAAGGCAGGGACCTCGGCCCAGCTGACTCCCATGTCTATCATTGTGAGGAAGATAAGGTAACTACATTATAGCCTCAAATGTCTAAACCACAGGGAAATGAGAGTTGTTGCTATTGCTGGTTGTCCTTCCTTCTCTGAGAGGACTATGACATCAGAGAGGTGATGCCATGACATGCAAGTGAATTGGATTTAAGTGAGGCAGGGCTGTGCAAAGTCACCAGGCTCACTTTCTCCTCCAGAGCCCTCTGGGTCCAGTGGCCAGATATAGATCAGGATGACTGGAGATGGCCCTGGATGCAATGGGAGACTTTAGCCTTTTTAAGCTAAGGTCTTTAACAGCTCTCAGTTTGACTGAGGCAATGCCCATACAGTGATTAAGGTTAGGTTAAGTAAGAAATGAGGCAGAGAATGGCCTCTTTACCTAGTGAGAGAGAGAGAAAGAGAGAGAGAGAGAGAGAAAGGAGCCTTGGGGGACACACAGCTCAATGGGAAATGAAAGGGAAGGGTGGAAGGGGTACCAAATAGTAAGAAATTGAGTTATAGAAAATATAAGAGAAATGCTAAAATAACAAAAATATCAAGGGGAAAAGCATGAATAAAAATCTAGTTTACAGGCAAGTAAACCAAGAGAGAACCACAAAATCAGGAAGAAAAATGAATACAACTTTCAAGAGAAACTAAAACACTTTAACAAATATAATTTGAAGAAAAATAAACCAGTATTACCTACTGAATATAATTCTGTGGACATTGCAAAGATCATGGAATAAAACTCCAGAATTATTCAAAAGAATGCTAAAAGTCTTGGAGAAGAAAATAGAAATAAATTTATTTGGAAATCAGAGCTTCCAACACAGAAAAAGACCACAAATAGCTGGATTTTTAAAACATGAATATGTCACAGAAAATTTCCCAAAGAAATAGATGCTCTAATAGAAAGAGATATCTAGAAAGAGAGAGAATAAAGGAAGGAGTGGACAAGAGAGAGAAGCAGAGACAGAGAAACAGAGAGAATAATAGATATGGAATGCAAAAATATTGAAGTAGAGGAAAATTTGACAAAAGAGAACAAAAAGGCAACAACTTTAAAGAAGATATGAATTCTATACAAGCCAATCAACTAATCTTGAAGACAGGCTGCACGGAGACCACTTAAGGAAAAAATTTAAAAAAAAACATTTAAGTCCCTGCTCTCCACGACCTCTCATATAGGAGAGTTCAGCTGGAGATCAGATGGAGAGACCCAGTGGGCCTTAGGGTTCATTGTTTGGTTCTTTGCTTGATGATGTAGAAGAAAATCTTAATACTCTTTATTTTGGCAAAAGAGGCTGTTTATTAATTAAATTCTAAGCATTTTTCTTAGAGCCAATGTTCTTAACTTTTTAGTGTGTTGTAGACCCTTTGGAAGTCTGGTAAAGCCTACAGTCCCATTTTCAGCATAATGTTTCAAATGCATGAAATAAAATACAAAGATTAAAATGAAAAAAATTATACTGAATAGTGATTAAAATGAATTATATATTTAAAATATAAGTTCAAAAACCTTAGGTTAACAATTCTTGAGAAATCTAAAGGAATAGACTCCAACCTGCTTTTGAAAATACTTTTGACTCAAACTGTTTTCCACTTATGATTTCCAGGGTTTAAGACAAAAAATATTTTCCATATGTTTTTTAAATCCAAATTTATTGAAGTTTAGGACAACATGGTAGCCAATGTATTCTTTTTTCTGTTTCTTTTCTTTCATAAATTCAAAATTCCATAATAAAACAAAAGCTACATAGTTTAAGCTAAGGGTTTCTGGATTTACCAAATATGAGATTTCATCAAGCAATACTATAGTTGCCAAAGGGCAGCAAGGTGGTGCAGTGCACAGAGTGCCAGGTATGGAGTCAGGAAGATTCATCTCCCTGAGTTCAAATCTGACCTCAGACACTTACTAGCTGTGTGACCCTGGGCAAGTCACTTCATTCAGTTGGCCTCAGTTGCCTCATCTGTAAAATGAGCTGGAGAAAGAAATAGCAAACCACTCCAGTATCCTTGCCAAGAAAACCCTGAATAGGTCATGAAAATCTAAGACTGAAAATGACTGAATAGCAACTATTCAAATGATATTATAGAAATAGATAATAGACAAAATAATTTCTTATGAGGTCTAGCTTAAAAATGATTGGTCTTCCTGGAAAACAGTGAGGTACCTCAAAAAGGGTTAGTGAACCAAACAAAAGGATCCCCTCCTTTGTTGTTCATTCTCCATTTTTGAAGAGGCCTAATGATGTCCGAGGGTGACACCTTGATAATATGAATTGGATTTCAGCACAGTAGAATTGCACAAAGTCATCAGAGTCATCAGAGTCCAGTGGCAAGACAAAAGTCAAGACAACTGGTAATGGCCCAGGATGCAGTGGATGACCTTGGCATTTCCAGTGTCTGACCAAGCTCTAAGGCCTCCACTTTCATGGCCATTGGAACAATTATTCTCATCTGCCTATCCCACCAGGGAAAGTCTTCACATAGACACTCCCTAACTCACTGGTGGGTTGAGGCCTTCAACCTGGTTAAGCCTACCTGCTGAGATGTTTTTACTGGAATATGGCTGCTGTTCATTCTACAGCTTCTTGAAGCCACAGGTGAGAGTTAAGTGCCAGGTGGACACCAAAGATGGGTGAACAGCCCTGAAAAGGGCTTGGCAAGTCCTCATACCAGAGGTGCTAGACCTCCCTGAACATCCCTTACACCCCATATGGAAGGTAATCTCAAAGAAAGGACATTGCAGGTTGGGGGTAGAGAACTAGGGGCAAGGCCAGGGGAAAAGTCCTCTATAAAAGAAAGTGGGATTTGAGTTGAGTCTTGAAGGAAGAAGCCAGGGAAGCCAGAAGGCAGAGAGGAGGGAGAACATTTCAGGTATGGAGTGTCAGGTGTGAGAGACAGTACTAGGCCAGTGTCCCTGGATTCTATGATCCATGTAGGGAAGTAAAGCTTAAGAAAATTGGAAAGGTGGGTAGGATGGAGCCTTGTTGTGAAGGACTTTAAAAGCAGCTCCCTTAAATCAATGATAAAGAAGACACTTACCTTCCCTTAACAAAAGGGTCTTTGTGTCTTTTAAGGATTCCCATTCACTAAGGTCAGGATATCTCTAAATGAATTAAACCCAGAGACTCCATTCTGAGCCTGATCACCATAAACAAAAGATCTGCACACTGGGTCCTTGTCATTAAATTTTCTATTTAAGGGAAAGTTGATTAAATCTTTCATTACAGTGAGACAAAGTACTTCAGACTAAATACTGGTCAAATATTATTATTTAATATTTCTAAAGGGGGAGGAAGGATACATGCCTCCACATTACCATGTCAGTCATTTAATAAACCTTATTAAGTGCCTACTATGTGCCAGGCACTGTGCTAAGCACTGATAATACAAAGAAAACAAAAGATGGTCCCGCTGTCAAGAAACTCATAGTCTAAGGCAGGGGTGGGGAATCTGTTGCCCTCTAGGTCTTTGTGTGGCCCTTCGACTGAATCCTTAATAAAAGGATTTGTTCTGTAAAACTTGGACTCAGTCAAAAGGCCGCACCCAAGGACCTAGAAAGCCACAATTTCCTCACCCCTAGCTAAGGTAAACAACTGTATAAAAATAAGTGGCAGGTTAAATTAGATATAATCAATAGAAAAAGGCAGAGGACCAGAAATCTCAAACTGAAAATCTTGTCCATTTTGTTTCCTCCAGGCAGATTTTGGATTTTTTTTTTGCGGGGGGGCGGGGAGAAGGGGTGGAATTGATTGGAAACTTTTGCTGAAAATGATCGTTGAGGATTTTCTGTATATTTTTAGTTAGCCAGTTTCCCTCTGACTCCTTCATCCCAGACAATCAAGGAGCTGTGCATGTACTCCATCTGCACCCCAATTCTGTTAATATTCTCATCAAAATGTGGCTGGTTCAGAATATAAAGTGGTCACCTCCCTGTCTCACTCTTGATCCCCACCCCACGATGGGAGCTGGGGGAAGCCAGTGGGATGGGAGTAGGTATGCCAGTAAAAGCCATGAAATAGGGAAATGGAATGGACTAGAGGCACTTCAGACTTTGGAATTCTCAGTCTTTCCTGGTCTCTTCAGCATCAGACCTTGTATTTAACCTGGATTTGTAGTTAGAGGCTAAAAGCCCACTGGCTCACTTGCTACCTTCCCAGGCCATCTCCTTGTTAGATTTGATGAAGAATAAAGGAGATGTCTCACCTTCTTTCCTATTAGCCTGTCTTTTTACTCTGTTTCTGATCCAGGGCATCAAGATAAAGGATGGGATCCAGGGCCCTAAAGTGGGAACCAGGGCCCTGGATTTCTCTGAACAAACATGGAAAATCTCCCAGATGTACAAGATGGCATCTGCTGTAGACCTGAAGCTGGACCAAATCACTGCAACAGTGTAAGAAGGAATGCTCCTCTCTGAGTGGTACATTGGGAAAAAAAAAGTCTTGAACTTTGAGTCCCAGGATCTGAATTCAAATCCTGGATGTGCCTCCTTTGTGACCACAGCAAATCACTCAATCTTTCTGGGCCTCAGTTTCTTCACTCGTAAAATTAGAGGGTTGGACTAAATGACCTCTGAAGTTACTTCCTACTCTAAAGGTATGATTCTATGTGAATGTTGTAGGTCAAGAGAGATCCGTATCTAGGAAAGGGCAGCTCTATCTATGGACTAAGCAAACCACTGCTTTGTGATTTCCATGAATCTCTGAACTCCATATCATTCAAATCCATGTCCACAGGGAGACAGCAGAACCTGGTAAAATAGAACACAGAACATAAGGTCAGGAAGACCTGGGCTCAAACCTCACCTCCAATATTCATCAACTTTGGGAAAGCCAATTAATTGCTCTGACCCTCAGTTTCCACATCTGTAAAATGGGTGTAAAATGGGTGAGTCCCAAGTCATGCCATTGTAGGTTTAAAATGATACAATATTCATAAAGATCTTTATAAACATTGAAGTGTTATAGAAATGTCAGATAAAGTTTTGTCCTCCCATAAATCCATTGTATGTTGGATTTCTTTATTTATGTCTAAGGTTGTAAGGGTCTCCCCCTGGAACACATGACATTATGCAGCTGCAATGAAGCATGCGGGCTGTCCATCAGTTATCTCTCATTTATCAGACATGATGAGTTCATTTCCTCCTCCAGGCATATATCAGGAATATCATAAATGATAGATTAGGTGGGGAAGGAACCTCTTTCCTTAGTTATTTTTTATTATTATTTTTTGCATTATATATTTATTTACATATCTGTATTTTTATATATTTTATGTATTATATATTTATGTTTTTTATTTACATATTTCTGAACTTGCTGTATTCCCTCCCAAGAAAATGGGAGCTCCTTGAGAAGGGGGACTATCTTGATTTTCTATTTACATCCCTGAGAACTTAGCACAGGTTGATGCTGGTTTTGTTCTGTCTGTTTAAAGTGAAAGAGTGAGTACTGACTGAGTCAATCACCCCGCTCCACCCCAGTTAAAGTAACTTCTTTAATCATTTATGAATAACTCAATTGATTCCATCCTACCCCACTCAAGGTAACTACATTAGCCAGTTGTGGAAACCTCTGTTGAGCCAATCAATTAACCACTGCCATTAATACAGGAGTTCTTATTTAATTTGGAAGGAGTAAAAGCTATTAAATGAATTGATGCCACAGAAAAAGTATATTGGGATTGGTTGAATAAATTCAGTTATACACTGCAGAGTTTTGATAAAATAACATACCAGTTTGGAACCAGAACATGTGCCAATCTAGAGCAGAAAAGTCAGTCAGTCAACAAACACTTGTACATCTACTATGTGCCACATACTATGCTAAATGCTGGGGATTGTAACAAGTGAAAAACCCTGAGAGATAGAGTTTCTCGGTAACTAATAATTTATAAATTAGGCTAGTTAATAATCAATAAATTGATGGCCAGTGGTTTCTCTTGAAAAGCAAAGACAAAACCATGAAGAGCTTGAAAGCCTTAAATACTTTTGTAAAAGGGAATGCTCCTGACAAGTGAAGATCAATCCTGATTGGTGGGCATTTAATGAGGAGGTGGGCTACACAGCTCTTAAATCAACCCTGGTTGGTGGATATTTAATGAGGAGGTGGGCTAGAAGTCTCCAGTTCTTCTTGTTGAGAAGGTAGCTTGATCATGAGACTCAGCAGTCTCCTGCAATCTGGACAGGGGAAGCCATCTCCATCCAGACCACTCTGGTTGGTTTTCTTCCTCATGAGCTGAGTCACTCTAAACTCTGATGGTGGGTACAAGGACAAGGCCTCTTTTCCTTGAAGTAAGAACTTGCCTAGACTGAATTCTGTTGACACTCTAAACAAAAGTAAGGTCTGGTCCAAGATGTACTTGGAGGATTAGGGGTGATCTCAATCAGTCATGCCCTTCAGAGGCTGACCTTCCACAGGAGCTAGGCCTCAATGAGAAACAGAGGAGATAAGCCTGGATCCCAATTTAACAACTAGTTATTAATATAATAGTAAAACAATAAGTTCTCTCATGATACAAATACAAAGTCCCTATGAGGGAATCACTAAAGAGAGGGAGGAGGGGAAAACCCCTTTGTTTTCTCCTTGTGAACTTAAAAAAGGTTAAAAGGTTTGTTTTTGCTTCTCAAAGGGCATCCTAGCCGTGTCCCTGGAACATTAGTGATTGACTGCAGTGTGTGAATTGGAGCCAAGGACAACCTAGACACAGGAAGGAAAGGTAGTAGCAGGATTCTATGGTAAGCCCAGTAGAAAGCTTTACCAGGACAATGGGGAAATTCTTAGGGGGAGGAGCATCCAACGGGAGAAAAGGACTTCCAGCTGAAAGGCTTAGCCCCTTTGCCACAACACACTCTCACTGCAAGAATATTGATATTAAAAATCCATGATTAGTCCAACAAAGAGAAAACTTGAGGGCACATGACAGACTCCTTCAAGGACTTGAAAGGGCTGTCATATAGAAGAATGATTAGACTAATTTTGCTTTACCCCAAAGAGTAGCACTTCACATGTGCCCACTTTCTCCTAGAATATGCATATACTTTGAGAACATACACCCCTAGTTCAGAGAAGTTTTATATCAACCATTAATTACAGTACCTTAATTAATACCCATTTCTAAAAGCTATATAAATCTGGCTCATGATAGCTAGATAAAGACAGCTAGCTGGTACAGTGGATAGAGCCCTGGGTCTGGGGTCAAGAAGACCTAAGTTCAAATCTAGCCTCTGTTAACTAGCTGTCTGACCCTGGACAAATCAGTGTTCTCTGTCTGCCTTAGTTTCCTCATCTGTCAAATGAGTTGGAGGAGGAAATGGCAAACCACCCTAGTATCTTCGCCAAGAAAACCCTGAATAGGGTCACAAAGAGTCACAGGTGGCTAAAACAACTCAACAGCAACAACAGAAATAGATAGATAGATAGACAAATAGATAGATAGATATCATCAGTGGGCAAGCACACATTTGGGAGCTTATGAGTTACAGTACTAGAGAATCCCCCCCAACCCTTCAGGGTTACCCTAGACAGGATAGAACCAATTATAAAATTTTCATTTATACCTTGGAAATCAGCAAACACTACACATCAAAGTTTGATTTAATATTTTGTTGTCTAGACTTAAGAAAGTGATGGAGGAAGTGGTAATAATATAATTTAAATTTAAAAGTGTGTAGTATGTTTTTCTTTTTAAGAACCAGTTAAATATTTGCCAGAACAGCACTGTCCTGTAGGGAAATCAGCCACTCTATAAAGATCCAAGATACTAATCAGAGCATGAGTTGGGAGAGTGGACCCAGAGATTTCACCATAGAAACAAAATGAATGAATAACAAAGGGAGAGAGTGACCACAGTGGATGTTTCTATTTCTTATGAAAAAAACCCCTCTAAATTCCTTTGAAACATCCTTTTACAAACAAGCAAACCATATGGTACTTATAAATAACTTCTTTCTATTGAACTAGGTCTCTAAAAAGCCACTACTTGGAAGACTGGTTTAGCTTACTTCTAATTAATATATACACTTGAAGGTAACACAATCACATTTCTTATTAAATATTGTGTATTTGTTCATATGTACTCTCTTTCCCATCCTGCTCCAACCCTAAGTGATTCCAATTAATTAGTATTAATTAGTATGAAGCCCCAATAAAACTGGTAGAAGTCTTCTCACCAAATGTGTTGACCACTGTCATGGAGGATGTCCAGAGCAGGGACCAAATAGAAGAGCAATTCCCTCTCTATGGTGAGGTCCTCCAGATGCTTCTGTCTGAGGATCATATTATGCTTGATTGTATTAAGCAAGGAAACATTGAATAGCCTCCCAAATGAGATGCATAAAAACACAAAAGATTTCAACCTAACAATCCACATGGGAAAAACCAAGTGGATGAAGAGTACCTTTTGTCCAAATCATAATATACAGTTGGATGGACAGCCCATAGAACTTCTCCCTCAGTATGTGTGTGCATTTCTACGTGAGAATATCTCTTGAACAAAGATCAATTGTGCTTAGAATTGCAGAGGTGGGAGAGAGTGTGCTTGATTGTGTTTGGGAAATTGGTCAGCACTTTAAATGACTTAAATGGTATCCCTGAAATACCATTACCTCTTGAGACAACTCATATTACTTTTTTTTCAAGTTTCAATTGTTGGAAAGTTCTTCCTTACATCAGGCTTCAGTCTGCCTCTCTCTCCTACCTATTGTTATCAGTTCTACCCTTTGGGGTAAAGCACAATAAGTCTAATCTGTCTTCCACATGACAGTCTTTCAAATCTTTGACTAAATCTATCATGTCCTTTCAAGTTTTCTCTTTGTTGGACTAATCACAGACTTTTTTTTTAATACCAGTATTCTTCCAGTGAGGCTCTAAAGTGTGTAATCCTGCATTGACCAATGACTTGAAGTTTCAGGATGCCCAAAGGATGTGTGGTGGGCATGGGTATAAGTGGTCTATAGCATATTATAATTAATGTAAGAGATTATATAAAAGTTATTCTCAGAGAAATGTGCAATAAGAAATGGAGAAAGAGGGAAGGGGAGGAAAAGGGGTGAGAGAGAGAGAGAGAGAGAGAGAGAGAGAGAGAGAGAGAGAGAGAAGAGAGATGGAAGGAGGAGGGAGGGAGAGAAGAGGGGAGAGGAGAGGGAGACCGAAGAACTTTTGTGACTTCTTACCTCAGGATTTTTCAAGATGGGTATATTGGTTATTTATGTTTAGTATTACTGGATTTTTGAAGCTTGCCCTTGTCCCTTCCAACAAAGTCATATGACATTTCTAAAAGCTTGAGCATGGTGCTGTGTGGGCCATTTAGGAAGACCAAGCAGCCCTGGGTCCAAGGAGCTCAGGTCTATAAGGGAATCCAATGATACCATCAGTGGAGCCTAGAATACTTGACTCCCAGTTGTACGTGCATTCTGCCTCTCAATTCATCACCTGCACTTACAGCTGCTGAGCCAGCTGTTTCCACAGGAAGTTACCTCTCCTTCAGGCTCCAAGTTTATGTAACAGCTTCCCAGAGGTGTAATAGTAAATAGCTGCTAACACTCAGCCGCTGTGAGATACAGAGGAACGATGGCGGAGTGGTAGGAGAAAATCGGTGTTTCTATAGCATGTGGAGTCAGTGCATATACAATACTCTATCTGTGTACACACATACATACACATGTACATGCATTTTTGCTTCTAAGACTGTACAAAGTCATAAAAAAGGTGCCAATATGCTGGGAGTTCCCAACAAGAAACCATAGGTCCGGTCCAAAAAAATTATATTCATATGTAGGCCTGTATGTAAATGTATATATGTACACAGACACATACATTTATATGTACCTGTATATTCAATACACATATGTGTATATGTAGTGTATATATGAATACATATATGTACATGTGCATGTACACATATATTACAGATATACATAAATATATATGAATATTTATGTGTTCATGTGGGTGAACATGTTATTTTTTTAACTGGATCTCTGATTTCATTAGTACAGGGAGCTCTGGGCAAGGAACTTCATAGGCTAATGTAAATCAACACCTCCATTGCAAGTTGTAGCCTTAGAAAGTTGCCTGGGATATTAAGAAATTGTGACTTTTCCCAAGGTCACACAGCCAGTACTTTATATGTCAGAGATAGGTCTCGAACCCAGGTCTTCTTCATTCTAAATACTTTTTATCCACTATACCCTACTGCCTTTCCCAAGGCATACACACACACACACACACACACACACACACACACACACACCCCCCTACATGTATAATAACATCAGTGTATTTGTATATATACTTGTACTCTCTGTAACCTTCTTTCAGCAATGAAGGTTGCTGTGACCCATGGGGAGAGGAGAATGGTGACCAGAACCTGCGCCAGTGTAGGGGAGACGAGGGGCAGATCCAATTGCAAACGAAGGGTGCCAATACCTGAGGTGGGTGAAATGATCAATGTCAACAGAATTGGGAGCATCTCACCGATTTACTTGAAGAGCAAATGGCCGGAAGAGAACTTGCTGTCGGATTGAACGTGCCTGTCTCTAAGCACTGCTGAGAACTGGTGAACTAATCCACTCTCCGCTTCCTCTCCTTCAGCTCTTAAACCAAGAGACTGAGGGACATGTTTCTTTTTCCCCTCTTTCCTCTCTCCTTCTGTTGAGGTAAAGCCAAAAGTTGCTATGTATTTCTGTCACCACCACCCCACTCCTCGCAGCTGACAGTATTTTCTAGGCCTGATTCTTTTTCATGAATCACTTTATTCTCATCGGCTGCTGGCAAATGTGTTTGACATCGGAGTGGACGTGGGGGCATGGCCCTGAGAGGCTTTATATTTCACTGACTATTTACACTAGAACTCAGCTGTTTTGACTTGGGAGATGATGATGATGATATTATATGATATCATGATATGTTACATTATGTCATGTCATGTTACATATATCATATCATATCATATCATATCACATCATACACATTATTCTATAAGTCTCCTAGTCAGAACCCTAAAACTTGAACTCAGGGCTCACTTAGATTTCCCTTACAAGAATGAGCTGATTGGAGCCATAGTGCCTATGAGGGTGTGGGTGTTAGTCTGCTCCTTTTACTCCAAGGGAGGGAGACTTAGGAGGGATTAGAACCAAAAGAAGACAGTCCTGTCCCTGACTCAGCCCCGAATGGAGGAACCAAAGCATGTCCCTCAAAGAATCATGGAGTCTCAGAGTTGAAGGGGTCCCAGAGGCCACCTAGTTCAACTCCCTCATTTTAAAGTTAGGAACATTGAGGTAAAGTGACTTACCCAAGATAACACAGGTCTCCTTGTCAGAAAAGGTATTGAATCAACCAAGGTTCTTTGACTAAATCCTATGTTCTTACATGACACTACCTCCGAAATGTCCTCTTTACCATCTTCAACAAGAAATCATCTAGCTGCTCCCTCATGACCTCTTATGATGGAGATGCCTATACATCCTGAGAGGTTATCCATGCAGCTCTAGGGAATCATTGTTGCACAGTTTGGTTTTTCTCTATAAATTCACCCATTGCACCCTTTGGGGCCAAGAAGAACAAGATTAATCCCTCTTCTCCACTGTATCTATTAAAGTGCTTGAAGAAAATGGTCACATTCCTTTTCTCCCACCTGCATCCCATAATCTTCTTTCATCAGACTAAGCATGCCCAGCTCTTGCATCAGCTCTGCATTCTGAGGTCTTTCCCCTAGAGAGCCTCTCCCCTTTGTGTTCTCTTGGGTGAGCTTTTGGTACAAGTGGTCATGGGACCCAGTCTGTTTGTGTGATCAATACCTCACCAGCCTCTAAACCTCAATAAGATCATAAGCCATGTCCCTAGGTGACAGGTGTTGGCACCAGCTCCTTCCCTTTTCCTGAGACCCGCACAACAGCCAAGTGATAAAAATGGTGTCAGTCACAAGTCCCCATCTGAAGGAAGGGGAAGGTTTGAGATTTCATGGATTATTTAACTGGGTGAATCACAATGGGTGAAACATACTGGCTTTAAAAACAGAGAAAAGTAACTCAATAATTTGTCAAAAACTAAAACAAAATCTATATTCTTTTGTTCCTGGCTGGAATGGTGACAAACACATAGCTCTGCCAGGGGATTACAGGGTGAAGAGTCTTAGATAGGAATCAGGACACCAGGATTTCAGTATGGCCTCGGCTGCTGACTGACCTGTGGCCTTGGACAAAGCACTCATCAACTCTCTGCTTCAGTTTCCTTTTCTGTAAAATGGGGGATACAGATTGGATGAAACATCTTTAAAATGCTTTCTAGTTCTGCAATTGAAGGGCTTATACATATCAATGATATGTATTCAACCCCGCCTGGATGTTTGACGATGCTTTGTTCTCCTCAACCTTCTTGTGATGACAAGTTATTACTGTTGTCCACTTACAAGCTGATATTATTAGCAATAATAAGGGAACAAACTGTTGCAAGGTGTTCTTCTCAGTTAAGCCTTTAAAGAAAGAAGATCCAGACAGTCTAGTCAATATCACTAATGGTTATGGCCGGGAAGCCACTTGTGATTAGAATCTGCGGGAATTCATCTGTTTCCTCTAACACTCCAAGGAAGAACAGGGCAAAGTTTGTGCAGATACAGGAGCAAACCGTCTTGGCTTCTCAAATACATGATAACCTGGAATAGTCAGGGCTCCTAGAAAGGTCTTGCTCTGGAGGGGGCCCAACCCACTTGTCCTTGCAAGGACAGGGAAAGGCCTAGGTAAGGAAGAAATCATTTTCACAGAAACTGCTCTGGCTATGCCTTACCCATCTTGTGATTGATTTTTAAAAATTCAGGGGGTGGAGCTAAGATGGCAGCTGGAAAGCAGGGATTTGCTTAAGCTCTCCCCTGAATCCCTCCAAACACCTGTAAAAAATGGCTCTGAACAAATCCTAGAGCTGCAGAACCCATGAATAGCAGAGGGAAGCAGGTCTCCAGCACAGGGTAGCCTGGATGGTCACTAGGAAGGGTCTATCGCACCATGCTGGGAGCAGAGCGCAGCCCAGCCTGGGCCATGCCAGCACAGACCAGACTGGAAGGCAACAGAGAAGGCCTTAGGGCCATGAATCATTGAGCTGTGGCAGTTATCAAACTTCTCAACCCACAAACACCAGAGACCATCGGGCAGGTTAGTGAGTAAACTGCTAGATTGGGTTAAAGAGTGGTCCTACCACCAGCCCTGGGGGTGGTGGAGGTGGTGTGGCAGTGGAGCTCCAGTGTCAGCTGCTTCCTGAGTCCCTGGCTCACATGGTGGGAGGAATCAAGCAGCAGACCAGGGTGGGAGTCAAGGGCTTGCTCTGCCCTGCTTGGATCTGGGTCACAATCCTGGTTGGCTGTTCTTGGGGGAAGAAGAGCGCTGCTGTGGCAGAACTTGTGGTCACAGTGGAGTAAAAGTAGCTCTGAAAACAGCAGTGTAGCCCCTCAAGCTTGAGACAAAGCACTATCTACTCTACAAGAAGTCACACCCTGACAAAAGGCTCAAAGGTCAAGTAGTTGTCTGGGAACATGGCCAGTAGTGAAGAAGGATGCGGACGCAGACTCAGACTCAGACTTTTGAATCTTTTTTTGATGACAAAGAAGATCAAAACATACAGCCAGAAGAAGTCAACAAAGTCACAGACCCTACATCAAAAGCCTCCAAGAAAAATATGAATTGGTCTGAGGCCATGGAAGAGCTCAAAAAGGATTTGCAAAAGCAAGTTAGAGAAGTAAAGGAAAAATTGGGAAGAGAAATGAGAGTGGTGCAAGAAAACCATGAAAAACAAGCCAATGACTTGCTAAAGGAGACCCCAAAAATACTGAAGAAAATAACACCTTAAAAATAGACTAAAGCAAATGGCAAAAGAGCTCCAAAAGCCAATTGAAGAGAAGAATGCCTTGAAAGGCAGAATTAGCCAAATGGCAAAGGAGGTCCAAAAGACCACTGAAGAAAATACTACCTTAAAAATTAGATTGGAGTAAGTGGAAGCTAGTGACTTTATGAGAAATCAATATATTATAAAACAGAACCAAAGGAATGAAAAAATGGAAGACAGTGTGAAATATCTCATTGGAAAAGCCACTGACCTGGAAAATAGATCCAGCAGAGATAATTTAAAAATGATTGGACTACCTGAAAGCCATGATCAAAAAAGAGCCTAGATATCATCTTTCCAGAAATTATCAAGGAGAACTGCCCTGATATTCTAGAGTCAGAGGGCAAAATAGAAATTGAAAGAATCCACCGAATGCCTCCTGAAAAAGATCCCAAAAAGAAAACTCCTAGGAATATTGTTGCCAAATTCCAGAGCTCCCAGATCAAGGAGAAAATACTGCAAGCAGCCAGCAAGGTTTTTAAAAATTCATATGTGAGATGTCATGTGTTCATTTCATCTTAATTGTTGTTCTTTAGTTGTTTTAAGTTGTGTCTGACTCTTCTTGATCTCATTTGGGGTTTTCTTGGCAAAGATACTGGAGTGGTTTGCCATTTCCTTCTCCAGCTCATTTTACAAATGAGAAAACTGAGGCAAACAGGGTTAAGTGACTTGTCCACCTAATAAGTGTCTGAGGCCAGATTTGAACTCATGAATATGAGTCTTCCTGACTCCAGACCTGACACTCCATCCACTGTGCCACCTAGTTGCACAATCTTATGAGATTGGGTCCACTGTTCTAACTCATTGAAATTTTCTTGGATCTTGGCTCTACTACCCTTAGAAACTCCTTGACAACATTGTTTCTTCCTCCTCCTCCTCCTCCTTCTCCTCTTCTTCTTCTTCTTCTTCTTCTTCTTCTTCTTCTTCTTCTTCTTCTTCTTCTTCTTCTGCTGCTGCTGCTGCTGCTGCTGCTGCTGCAGCTCCTCCTCCTCCTCTCCTCCACTTTCTTCTTTCCCAGCTTTCTGTCATCTGCAAATTTGATGACCACACCATCTGTGCCATCTAAAGCATTGATTAAAATGTTAAACAATTTAGAGCCCAAAATAGATCCCTAGGGCACTCCACTTGAGATGCTCTCCCAAGTTGCCATTTATCCATTAGTGACTGCTCTTTGGGTCAGGTAATTCCATCTGAGTCTATTTAACTCTACACTCATCTAACCCATAACTCCTAATGTTATTTACAAAGGATTAGAGATTTTATTAAGTGCTTTAGAGTGTCACACCTGGAGTCAGGAAGACTCATCTTCCTGAGTTCAGATCTGGTCTCAGGCACTTTCTAGCTGTGTGACCCTGGGCAAGTCACTTCACCCTGCTTGACTCAGTTTCCTCACATATAACATGAGTTGGAGAAGAAAATGGCAAACCACTCCAGTATTTTTGCCAAGAAAACCCTAAATGGGGTCATGAAGATTCAGACACTACTGAAAAATAACTGAATGGCAACAGTAACAAAATTAAACTTTGCCCATAGCATAACCTTGATCAACCAGTCTAGTGACTTTGTCAATTAAGAAGCTGCAATTGCTCCCTCCAACAAGACATCCTCTTATGTTATTGCTTCCCTCTAAGGCCCCGTCGAGGGCCTTATTTCACTACAAATGGTGACCTAGAGTCCCAGATCTATAAATCTTGTCCCAGTCTCTTTCCCAAACTCCAGTTTCACATCACCCATTGCCTATTGGATATCTCAAGCTGAAGACCCCTAAGTGTCCCAAACTCCAAATCCAAGACAGAACTCATTATCTTTCCCCTTAAGCCCTCCCCTCTTCTGAATGTCCTTATTCTTGTCAGGAACACTGCCATCTTCCCAGTTATCCAATAATCCAACTCCTCTCTTTGGACCTTTGTACTGGCCAGTCCCCGTGCCTGGAATGCTCTCCTTCCTCCCTTCTACCATTCAGATTTCCTTCCTTCTTTCAAGACTCAGATAAAATATCACCTTCTGCAGGAGGCCTTTCCCTCTCTTCCGGAAGCTAGCTCCATCTCCTCTAAGATTACCATCCATCTACTCTGTATGTCTCTTCTATGTCCCTGTTTATTTCTATGTTGTCTCCCTTCTTTGAGAACAGGGAATAGTTAGCTCTCCTTTGTACCCCTAGCCCCCAGAATAGTGCCTGACACTTAGTAAATATCTAATAAATGTTTGCTGATTGACTTTGAAGGCCCTTGTAAAGACACATTAATTGGGAGAGGCCACCTACTAAGTGATTATCCACTTAGCACACATTAAGTTTTCAGAAACTTCAAATGAAGTTTTCAGCTTCAGTCATTTGTCAGGGCCCTAGGGAATGGAAGGTAGTACTGGGAGATTTTGATGGAAACAAGAGGTGAATGTGGATGGCAGGGTGCTCTATTACAATTAGAAGGCTCAAGGTAGACAGCTAGGTGGCACAGTGGATAGAACATTGGGCCTGGAGTCAGGAAGACCTGAGTTCAAATCCAGCCAAAGACACTTACTAGCTGGGTGAGCCTGGGCAAATCATTTAACCCTATTTGCCTCTGTTTCCTTATCTGTAAAATGAACAAAACTCCAAATGGGGTTGCGAAGAGTCAGACATACTTGAAACAACTGAACAACAAAAGTTCAAGGTGGTTATCTTAGGCATCCAGTTTCTTCAGAGTCCTGTGTACCGCAGCAGGAGATGTAGAAAGTGGGGTAGAGGGGAAGTAGACCCAAACTTTGCCTCCTGTGGTTCCCACAGAAATGATCCCTGCTAAAGATGAGCAGCCTATTCAAAGCCATCTCTGCACTGCCATCTTGTGGACCAAAGTCCAAAGGATCTGGTTGAACATGGAAAGGAAGTCTGAAGCTGCCTCCTTACAGACCACTGCCTCTGATGAGGAAGCATCCTTCTCATGGCTTCCCACCCCATCATATACTTAGGCACCTTTTACACCTCACAGAATTAATTCATCTCTTGTTTCATTATTCAGGGGCCAGCTAGCAAGTGGACTTTCTTTATATACCTCAAATCCCTTCTTTTCTCATTTCTCCACTGGCAGATTTCTGCCAGGGATAGGCCCAGCTGGAAGAAAGTAATAGAACTTCACGGCAATTTTGTGACTTGGAAGTGGGTTGAACACATTTGGTGGTGAGGAAGGGAAAGAGGACATTAGGAAGGATAGTTTTCTGTCATCTTTGAGGCAGTTTTGCATAGTGGTCTTGAAATCAGAAAGACAAGAGTCCTAATTCTTCTTCCTAAACACTAAATAGCCATAAGACCCTGGGCCAGCCAATTTACCCCCCAGAACCTTTTGTGTCCTGAAGACCTCTAAGTCCTAGTTCTCAATCTATTGGCTCTCCTCAGACACCGACTAGCTAAGTGGGCCGGTCATAATCCCTCCAAACCTCATTTCCTTCATTTATAAGATGGGGGTGATAACACCATTTACCTCCCAGGGCTGTTGGTGAAGACCAAATGAGAAAACTAGTGTCAAATTCTTTGTAAATTTTCAAATTTTCAAATTGTAAATTTCAAACACCACGTCAATGCGAGCCATTGTTATCTCTCTACATCTACTGGAACACATCCCTTTTTAAAGTTCCATGCCTGGCTGGCTTAGCATGGACCTACTGCTTAGCGTTAATAATAGTCTTTTGGTGGGAGGTGTGTGTGTGTGTGTAAGGTGGAGCTGGATTGGATGGTACTTTTTGGGTTTTTTTAAACGCTGTTTGATATCCATGACTTCAATTGTTCCTCGAATTCATCCTATAAGGGAGTTAGACCAGAGATGATTACCCTGCTCTACAGAGGAAGGAATCAAAACATTTACTTTCTTTTTTTAAACTTTATTTTTTCCTGTGTCACTTTTGGGGGGATTTATAACTTCATAGAGTGTCAAAGCTAGAAGGGGCTTTAGTGAGGCTCACCCTTTTCAGATGGAGAAAAGTGACGTATCTTGGCCAAGCTCATGGTCACACAGCTAGAACGCTGATCTCCAAATAACCAATCAATTAATCCACAGGTATTTTGTTAAGTACTTGAGTGCCAGGCACATAGGTGTTTAGAGGGAGCTTGGTGGCACAGTGGTGGATAGAGCCTGGTGACTATGTTCAGGAAGACCTGAATTCAAATTTGGCCTCAGATACTTAGTAGCTTTGTGACACTGGGGGAGTCACTTAACTTCTGTCTGCCTCAATTTCCTTATCTTCGAAATGGGGATAATAGCACCTCCCTCCCAGGGTTGTTGTGAGGATCGAATGAGATGACAATTGTAAAGCGCTTAGCATAGAGCAGGCACTTCATGAATGTTTGTTCCCTTCCCCTCTAAGGCACTAAGCTAGGGATACAAGGACAAGAATAAGAGTCCCTCTCCTCTGGGATATCACAGGTCATCTGGGGATGTAACGTGTAGATATACACATTTATATATGTGTGTGTTTACACACTTAAATGTGCATACACAAGTATACAAACTTACATGTAAAACGTGATGGATGTAGGCACCAGAAATGGGGGGAGGAAAGGTTTCATATAGAAGCTGGTGCTTGAGCTGAGTCTCAAAGTAAACCAGGGATTCTAAAAAAGCAGTCGTGAAAAGGGAGGGCATTTCAGGCATAGGGCACAGCCAGGGCAAAGACACAAAGAAAGGAAGTCAATGAGGAACATGAAGAAGGCCAGTTTGCCTAAACCACAGAGGACATGAAGGGGCCTAATGTGTGGTAGTACTGATAAAGTAAGAGGAGACTAGCTTGAGAAAGGTTTTAAATATAAACAAAGAAATTTATATTTGTTCCTACAGGCACCATGAAGCACTAGAATTTATTGGGTAGTGGAGTGACCCCACTGTGCTTTGGGAAAATCATTTTGGCAGCTCGGTGAGAATAGGTTGGAAAGGGAATTGAGGAAGGGATTGGAGAGGGTCTCTCTGCTTGAGGCAGAGATCAATTAGGAGGTTATTGCACTAGTCCAAGCCAGAAATGATGAGGGCTTGAACTCAGATGTAGCTGTGTGAGTGCAGACAAATGCAAGCATTGTAAGGGAGATAGGAATGAAACATGACAGATTCCTAGCGTTTTCCCCACTGTGCCCAAAGGCAGATCGATTGTAAACAGCGCAGACCCATAAAGCAGTTGGTTTGAACTAGAGATCAAAAAAATTCAATGAACATATTAAATGCCTAGTAGGTACAAGGCCCAGTGCTAGGTGCTTAGGCAAAAAGGAAAAAAAAATCTCTAAGTCACAGAATTTCCGGGGCTGTTGAGTTCATCCAATCACTAACCAATAACGGCCTTTAAGGAATGCTGGACAGTGTCATCCAGCCTGTGCTTGGAGACTTTCCAAGAAGGAGGACCCGCTAAGTCCCAAGGCAGTCCTTGGGACCTTGGACAGCTCCAGCTGGGGCTTCTGGGGCTCCTTACATGGAACTGAAATCTCCCTCTTGGCAACTTTCTAGCCACTGTTCCTGCTTCTGTCCTTTGGAATCCAAGAGAATCTAGTCTAGGAGAGGGCGGGGCATAGATGGGATATAAAGAGGGCTAGACCCAGAAGCAGGAAGACCTGGGTTTGAGTCTCACCTCAAATATTTAGTAGCTGCGTGATTCTGAGGAGGTTCCTTAATCTCTCTGGTCCTCAGTTTCCTCACTTGCAAAATTAAGAGGGGAAAAGGACACTTGATGATCTATAAAGTCTCTCCTAGCTCTAATTCTATTCCATATGACCCCTTTCCTTCTTTTTTAAAAAATTATATTTTATTTTTTCCCAAATTACATATAAAACAAATTTTCACATTACTTTTTTTAAGTTTTGAATTCCAAAATCTATCCCTCCCTTCTCCCCTCCACGAGACAGTAAGCAATCTGATATAGGTTATACACGTGCAGCACATGGCCCCTTTCAATGCTTAAAGAGAGCTGTCATGTCTCACCACCTGAACTTTTCTTCTCCAGGCCAATTATCTCCAATTTCTTCAACTAATGCTATTCTAGCATTATCTTAAGGCTGTTCGTCATGCTCATTATCCTCCCCTGGACACTCTCTAGCTTGCAATGTCCTTCCTAAAATGTGGCCTTACATAATACTCTAGATGTGGTCTTAGCAAGGTAGAGGGCAATGGGACAATCACCTGCCTAGTCTAGGACTCCCGTTCCTCTGGTTAGGCAGCCTAAGATGAGCTCCATTAGCCCCTGCTCTGGCCCCTAGCCTCATTCTACATTCTATTAGGAGAGGCAACAGACACAGACAAGTATCATAAGATGCATTGGGGCAGAAGAAAAATCCAGCCAAAGTGTTTTAGAGTAACATGAGGAACTAGGGGAAATCAGGGAAGACTCAATGGAAGAGGTAGCATTGAACAGAGTTTGGAAGGAAGAGAAGAATGTTGAGGCATTGTGAATTCCAGCGTATGGTTCTGGGAAGGCCCTTCAGCTCAGAACCTAAATCCCTGGAAATATCTCAGAGGGCCGCTCCATCTCTCAAGCACGTGCCTGGATTGCACTCCCTCCTCACTCTTGCTCCATGGGATCCTATTCTTTCTTCAAGAAACAGCTCAAGCGCTACCGTTTAGATGAGGCCTTTATTTGATAACTCCCTCCCTACTCTCCCCCAGCCCCTCAATGGTGGTGCCCTCCCCTCTCAAACTACCTTGATTTCATTCTTATTTTTATTCTGCATTATTTAAGTATATTCTTGTCTCCCCATTAAAATGCAAAGAGGGATAATTTCATACTGTTTTTCTTTGTACCATTAGTGCCTAGCACACAGTAGGTACTTAATAAATGCTTGTTAATAGAAAAAGCTGTTGATTTCTCTTCAGGTAGAAGTTAGAGTGGACTCTGAGGTCCCTTCTAAGATTCTGTGCTTTGGTTTCTGAGACGCCTCGTACCACAAGAGGGCTCTCACCTCCTGAAACATGGATGAAAGGAGTAATAGATCAGAGGAAAGTTGGATTTAGATAATTCGGACAAACAACACCAAAATGCTCCATTTCCTGAGGTAATGAGATTGAGAAAGGATGGAAGAGACCCCAACCCTCACCCAGTCATCCATATTCAGAACCTTCTCTTCCCTCTGACTCACCCACCCCAAGCAAACAGTGACTAAGTCCTGCCCACCTTTGCTTTATCTCTTATTCTCTTCTGCACATTCACGGAATCATAGATTTAGAGCTAGAAGCAACATTAGAGAGCCTGGCCCAAACTCTCCCTCTCCATTTTATATATGAGGAACCTGAAGCTCAGAGGAGGTCGTATCTGACTTAGGATCAAAGATTTAGACATCTAAGGGACCTTAAAGGCCTTCTTACCAGACTTCCTTTTACAGATGAGGAAACTGAGGCACAGAGAGTAGCTAAATGACTTATCAAGGATCACAGGACTAGTGACTAAAGCAGGATTTAAACACAGATCTTCTTGACTCCTAAGTCCAGTTCCCCATTCTCACTGCCACCAATCTAGAGAGCGTTACTCTACCTCATTACTACCTGTCTGGCAGGTACCTTTACCCAGTTTCCTATTCCTGGAATGCTTTCTTTCCTCACATTTCCCTGTTGAATTCTACCCATCCTTTGTTATTATTCTTATTTGCCCTTCATTTTTGAAAAGGACCATGGAATTGGGAAGGTGATGCCATGTAATGCAAGTAAATTGGATTTAAATGAGGGAGGACTGTGCAAAGTCACCAACCTCAATGGTCCAGTGGCAAGATATAGATCAGGATGACTGGATGCAGTGGAGGACCTTGGCCTTTGTAAGCTCAGCTCTTTGTGAAGTCTCAGTTTGACAGAGGCAACACCAATTCAATGATTAAGGCTAGGTAAGAAATGAAGCCAAAAAACTGGCCTCTTTTACCTACTCAAAAAAATTAATCAATCTATCAGCCTGGGAGGGGAAGATCCTCAGGGTTTCTGGCCAAAACAGAAACAATCGCTATTTGTACTTACCATCCATTAGATTAACTCAGATTCCACTGCCTTCAGCAATCCTCTCTTATCCCTTGGCTGTTAACCACTGTCTCCCTGTCCCACTTTACACAGCACTTTGTTTTGTTGCTCTTGAATGTACTTTGTATGTAATGTGGTAGAGTTAGTTATGTGTGTCAGTGTCATCCTGCTACTCAACTATGGACTCTACAAGGTGAGTACCATGTCTTACCCAACTTTGTGTCTCTATCAATACATAAATCGTAGCTCTTCTTCCGCTTCCAAGACATTCTACATCATGAAAGCTGCACTATAGCCTCTGTCCCCACCTCTCTCACCCCTGAGCCCTTACTGGAAACTAGGACTCCATTTCTGGGAAACCAGGCTCTGATAGATGAGTTTTTGCCCTTTTCCCTTATCTTGTCCTAAACTGGGGAGGGAGGGTCTCCATACAACTTCCTGTCCATTTCCATATCATGCCTCTGTGTGTATCCTCTTTCCCTTAATATGCTGTCTGTGTGTCTCTATCCCTCCCCCTGCTCCACCTCTCTCTCTCTCTCTCTCTCTCTCTCTCTCTCTCTCTCTCTCTCTCTCTCTCTCTCTCTCTGTATATATATATATATATATATATATATATATATATATATATATATATATATATATATATAAATATATATCTCCTATGGTACACTTTTATACCTTGGGCCATGAATTCTTGGGACTCAGTCAAATTTTCACATGGCTATGCCCAATTACATGTAAAGACAACTTTAACATTCCTTTAAAAATACTAAACATGTTTCTAGAAGCTTTTTTTGTGGTGATGAAGAATTGGAAATTGAGAGGATGCTGATCAATTGGGGAATGGCTGAACAAGATGTGTTATATGATTGTGACTGAATACCATTGTGCTATAAGAAATGATGAATAGTATGGTTTCAGAAAAACCTGGAGAGACTTATATGATGCAAAGTGAGGTGAGCAGAACCAGGAGAACATTGTACACAGTAGCAGCAATATTGTAAGGATGATCAACTGTGAATGACTTAGCTCTTCTCAGCAATACAATGATCCAAGACAATTCCAAAGGACTCATAATGAAAAATGCTGTCTACCTCTAGAAAAAGAACTGATGGCATCTGAATGCAGATTGAAATATACTAAAAGTTTTGAGTAACAAATTCTCTCCCTCTATCCCCACCCTCTACCGCCCTGAGACTGTAAACACTCTGAAATAGGTTATACACGTGTAATCATGTAAAACATATTTCCATACGAGTCATGCTGTAGAAATATGTTTTGCATGATTGCACATGTATAACCTCTATCAAATTGCTTACAGTCTCAGGGAGGGGGAGGGGAGGGAGAGAAGGAGAGAATCTGCTACTCGAAATTTTTTAAAAAATGAATGTTAAAAATTGTCTTTACATGTAGTTGGGGGAAGATGTTGTTAAAATTTTAAAAATGATACTAGCTAAAAAATCAGATCCTCAGAAAATAGATCTACCACTGGAAGGGACCTCAGAGTTCATTAAGTTCAAACCTTTCATCTTAGGGATAAGAAATTGAAACTCAGAGAGGCTGTGACTTGCTCTGGGTAAAATGGACAGTAATTTGCAATGCCAAAATTTGAACCCAGGTTTCAACACCAAACTCAACCCTCGATACTGTACCCCAGGGCTCTTAGAATCCAAGAGGGAGAACCTGCCATTCTTTTTAAAATATTTGACCTTAGGGATCATCAGTGACCACCTGGCTCACCCAGCCAGAGGTCAGTAGCAGCCAGCAGAATAGTCACTATCTGGTGGGGCTCCTCAGCACTGGGACCTAACAGTGTCATTAGGCCCAGCTGTCTCCCTACTCAGGTAATGAGGCTTTGCTCTCAGACAAACAAACAGTGGGCAGTAGAAAGTCAGCAACCTGGCAATTCTAAGGCCAGCTCAATAGCGGCTCATACAGCTTAATGGGGCTCCCTGGCTCTCAAGTAATGAAATGGGAGACCAGAGAGAAGCCTTATGTAGAAACCTGTCCAAAGAAAGAGGCAGAGCATACAGGGCTGAGAACAATTCCCCACTACCTGGAAAGTCCCAATTATAGTGCCACAGAGAGTCTTAACCAGAGTGGACTTTACCCAGGGCACCAAAATACTAGTCAGGCAGCAAGTATTTATTAAGTGATTACTATATGTCAAGCACTGTGCTAAGTGCTTGGGATACAAAGAAAGGCAAAAAACAGTCTCTGCCTTCAAGGAATTTACATTCCAAATGGGAGTCAGCGCAGAAATAACTAGACACACACATGATAAATACAAAATGGAAGTTTGAGAGAGGACCACACTAGCAGCTGGAGGTACAGGGAAAGGTCTCCTACAGAAGGTAGGACTTGAGCTGAGCCTTTTAGGGATCCAGGAGATCCTAAGAGATAATCCTAAGAGATAATGAGGGGAAGCATTTCAGGTACAGGGGAGAGCCAGTGTAAATGCATGGGGATGGAGTGGCCTGTTTGAGAAACAGAAATTGTGGCCAGGGTAACTAGATTGTAGCTAAAGGAGAGAAATTAATGTAAAATGGCTGGACTGATAAGAAGGGACCAGGTAATAAAGAACTTTAAATGACAAACAGAGGAGTTTATATTGATCCTAGAGGTTGGAGTCACTGAAACTCATTGAGAAGGAGGGAAGGAGGTGACATGGTTAGGCCTGATTTTGAAAAGTCACCTTAGTAACCAAGTGGAGGATATATTGGAATGGGGAGAGACTTGAGTCAGGGAAACCAACTGGAAAATTATTGCATTAGTCCAAGCAAGAGAGGGAACTAAGATGGTGGCTCTGTAAGTGGGGAGAAGGGAGGAATTCAAGAGATATTGTGAAGGATAAGATTAACTAAGAGATTTAACATGTGAGATGAGGGTGAGGAATTGAGGATGACACTGAGGTTGCGAGGAGTGAGCTGGACAGTGGCTCAGAATTTCAGAGTAGAGGAAATACAATGACTTCTCTTTTGCATGTGTCGAATTTGAGATACCCATGGGCCATCCATTTTGAGATGTCTGAGACCCAAATGGTGATACTTTTACTCAAGAAAGACACTAGGGCTAGATTTGCTGATCAAAGAACCATCAATATAGAGATGACCATTGAACCCTTGGGATCTGAGACCAGTCAGTGAAGTGGTATAGAGCCAAAAGAAAAGGAGGGGTATTCACAGTTACTGGGTGTGGCATGAATGAAGAACAAGACAGATGGAGAAGTAGCAAACAGACTGGGAGAATGAAAGCCAGGAGAGAACCACAGGTGAGAAAAACTCAGTGAAGAGAGACTAGTCCAGAGGAGAAGGGGATCAGCACAGTCAAAGGCCCAGAGAGGTTGGGAATGATGAGGATTGAGAAAAGGCTGTTAGATTTGGCAATTATAAGATTGGTTGGTAACTTTAGAGAAAGCAACAGATGTTGAAGGACGAGGAGGGAAGCCAGATTGCTGAGCACTCCTTCAGGATCATAACAACTGAGTTTAGCACCAAGAGAACAAAAATGATTAATTAAAACAGGAAAATACCAGATGGCAGGCTTCCTCTCACTGGTAGCACCACCTCGGGTGAGCTACTCGCCAGTCAGGCACCACTCTGTTCCTTCCTCCTATCACCCCCCAACTCTGAAACAGATACATAGAGTCCCAGAGATGATCTCTGGACCTTGGGGAACCTTGGGGATTGGGTTTTCCCCTACCCCTAAACTCAACTGAATTTGTCTTGAAAAGTTGTTGCTGGTGGGTTTGGGTAGGGGGTGCAGAGTTGTTTCCTGGCTATCAAAATTGCTAGTTACAGCTCTGAGAAGGAAGCTGTGAAATGTTCATGGAGTCAAGAAGACCAAACAAATCTCTATCCACTTTGCAACACTGTCCCACACCCCATCCCTGTCTCTGTCTCTCTGTGTCTCTGTCTTTCTCTCTCTCTTTCTCTTTCTCTTTCTCTGTCTGTCTGTCTGTCTCTGACAGCTCAGATCCATTGAATCAAAAGTCAATGCTATGCTCTTTTCCTAGACTGGAGTTGGTCTCTCTCTGTCTCTGTCTCTGCCTTTATGTCTCTCCCTCTTTTGGGTAGCTTGGTTTTCCATCATTCTCATTTCCTAACATATCCCCTGCTGCCTAGAACAAAGATTAGAAAGGAAAGAGGAAACAAAAGCAGTTCATTGAAACCAACCAACACAGCAATTGTGTCAGATAGTATATTCAGTATTCCACACCCATGGTCTCTCATATCTGCAAGGAAGAAGAAGAAAACAAGAAGTAGTTAAGCACCTACTATGTGCCAGGCCCTGTGCTAAGCACTTTACAAATATTATTTCATTTAATCCTGGCAACAATCCTTCAAGGTAGATGCTTTTATTATCTCTATTTTACAGATGAAAAAAACTGAGGCAGAAGGGGGTGAAGTGACTTAGCCAGGGTCACATAGCTAGTCTGAGGCTGAATTTGAACTCAGATCTTCCTGACTCCAGGCCCAATGTTCTAGAATCAAATGCTTAAGAACAGCTGAATCCCCATGGAAACATACCAGCCACCTCTTGATTTTGGACTTTTCTATCATGCTCCCTTCCCCCAACCAGGCAACCTTCCCACCTCACTCCTAGTCCTTTTCAGTTTCCTTTTCTGTGTTTTCTTTCCCCATTAGATGGTAAGCTCCTTGAGGGTAGGGACTGTCTTTTGCCTTTCTTTGTATCCCCACTGCTTAGTACAGTGCCTGGCACACAGTACATACTTAATAAATATTTATTGACTGACTGCTTGAAGACCTCCTAGAAAGGGGAGATTTCACTTTCCAACAGCTCTAATAGAAAGTTTTCATGCCTAAATTTGCCTCATTGTTTCTTCCTCACATCCTGCCTTTAGGAACAAGCAGGCCTTCAGATGCTCCAAACTAGCCTTTATGTGCCCACCCTCCGCCCTTAGCCTTCCCTTGTCCAAGCTAAACATGTCCAGTTCTTTCTTTCATGTGGCACGGATTTAAGGTCTTCAGGTGAAATTCTGCCTGGGAGATATATACATACATACATACATTCTTACGTACACACACACACACACACACACACACACACACACACATATACACATATGCATATACATATACACAATACATATACATGCCTATGCACATACACATATACATTATAGTGTGTGTATATATTTATGTGTGTATATAATATATACATGCACGCACATTATATATGTGTGTATGCCCATGTGTGTTCACATGTGTATATATACACATCATATATAATATGTGCATGTGCGTACGTATGTATGTGCAAATACTACATCTACACACAATAAATATAATATATGTATGTGTATATACAGGTGTATATGTATATACATATGTACATATACACATATGCCCTAGCACCTTGGACAGCACAGCTAACCTCACATTGCTTTAGTTCCCTCATCTGCTAAATGACGGCACTGGTTTCCATGGCCTCTGAAGTCTCTCCCAGCTGGCATCTAGGGTCCTGTGCAGTTCTTTTATCTTTAGTAACTTTGAGCAGTCTTTCATACGGCTGTTAATGGCTTGAAATTCTTCTTCGGAAAATTGTTTGTTCATATCCTTTGCCCACTTCTCATGGGTGTCTCTTTAATCCAGTTAATTCTAATCAGGACTCCAAGTTTTGTCATCCAATCCAATTATCCTTTATTAAGGTGCAATGTACTTCACTTTCTATTAATTGCTTGTGACAACTTATTATCATGTAAATGCACCTATGTTTGTGATAGATTTCCTCTAATCAGCCACTGCCTGTTGTTGAAAAGCATTATATCCAAGTGGCAGATCTCCTCAGCAATAGGTGTGTGTGTGTGTGTGTGTGTGTGTTTAGTAAAGTGTTGGGATGGGGGGGGCGGTTTATTTCAGGAAGCGCAGTTGGAGTCAGAGTGGAGTTCAAATGTCTGCTCAGTTATTCTAGAACTATGACATTGAGTAAATCCTTCTCTTTTCTGGGCTCCAGCTTCTTCCTTGGTAAAATTAAATCCCCTTCTTTGAGCCCCCCTCCCAGACATGCACAGTGCTAGTGTACTACCATACATTGTAGATATTGAATACCTGTTTGTGGAGTTAATTGATTAGAATCTCTCGTCACCCCCAGCTGTTGAGCTATGATCTTGGGTCAAACCAATTGAAAGTGCAGATTGTATAAATGACATCTACGGTCTCTTCCAGCTCTAAATCTAGGGAGCCTCTGATGCCCCTCCTGAAACTGTGAAATGCTATTCAGCAAGGCTTTTTAAAGGGCCCATTATGTGCTATCGCTCTGCTAGGGACTTTGTGGGATATCAGAGCTGTGCGATCACATTGGTAAATTACATCTTTTATATTCCTTCCATGCTGCTGTAGAATAAGATGAAAAACAGTTGAAATTCTAGCTCTTCCTTCTTTTGTCCCTGGATAAGAGTCTACGGAAACAAAGGCGACGTGAGAGGAAGGAAGTCCTTGTTATCTGTCATTCACCTGTGAACAACTCTCCCTCTCTCTATTACTGCTAAAGTGATAAAGGAGTGTAGTAGAAAGTATGCTTTTTTTGTTTTTTTTTTTAGCTCCGCTATTACTGCCTATGCGACCTTGGCCAAGTCACAACTCGACTAAACAAGTTGTCCAAGTGTATGAAGGTGGGGGATGGCACATGGAGGTGCTGCTAGTTGTTAATGTCCCCAAATAGCTATATATTAATTTTGTGCATAATATCCTATAAATGTTTATTTGTCTGTGGACATGAGGGATCCTCCCAGGAAAAGTTAGTTTCTATAGGATAGGGACTGTTTCAGTCTGTATTTGTATGCCAAGTCTAGCACGTAGTAAATAGGGGCTTGTTGATTGAAACAGAACTAAAAACATTGAGAGAGAGAAAGATGTCATCCACACAGGTTATGAACTTCGACCCTTTGCTTTAAAGTAAGGAAGCTATGGATTTAAGTCTTTCCTTAGGCACAGCTGTGTGAACAAAGGAAAACCACTACCTTGGATTTAAATCCTGCTACAGACACTTACAAGCTATACAAGCCTTAGCAAAGCATTGAATTCTTCTCTGCCTCAGTTTCCCAACCTATAAAATGAAGGAGTTGGGTTTAATGACTTCTAAGTTCCCTTCTAGCACTAATTCTGTGATCCTTTGACACAGTCGATGGTAGAGAATGTCCCCTGATATTTTCCTATCTTGATTCCGTACTCTTTAATAAGTGCTGACAGGAACATTAATGGCATCTGGTGGATAGATTTTTTGGAAACGAGAAGTTGACAGCTAGCAGTGTCTGGAGACTTATGTTTTTTTGTGACTATCAGGAAATTCTTAGTGGCAAGGAGGGCACTCGAGGAGAGAAAGCAAACTCATTAAGAAGCCATTCTTTTCTCAATTTAAATGAAGCCACTCGGGGACCGATGCATGGAAATGTTGTTGTTGCCGAGTTTTCATTAAAAATCTAGTAGGGGCTTCGTGTTTATGTTTAACACAAAGGTAATTTCCCACCTCACATGATGGGAGCCATTTTTTAGAGGGAGATTTGCTACAAGAAACATACTCCAAATTGGTTTGTTGCCATGCAGTCTAGTTAAAATAGGCAAATTATTAGAAATCACATTCCTCATTTGCCATTAGAGATGAAAAAAATTTACATGTCTAGTTCCTCCATGATGTATCACCAAGTGCTCAGTATGTGAAAAGAAAACATGGAAACATGGGAAGCTCTCTCTCTCTCTCTCTTTCTTGCTCTCCCTCTGTCTCTCCTCCCTCCCTCCCTCTCTCTCTCCCCCCCTCTCTCTTTCTTGCTCTCTCTCTGTCTGTCTCTCCTCCCCTCCTTCCCTCCCTCTCTCTCTCTCTCTCTCTCTCTCTCTCTCTCTCACTTGCTCTCTCTCTGTCTCTCTCCTCCCTCCCTCCCTCTCTCTCCCTCCCCCCCTCTCTCCCCCTCTCTCTCTCTCTCTCTTTCTCTCTTCTACTCTCTTCCCTACTCCAACTTGACCCCCCCTTTCTTCCAAACTCCCAGATCGAGTTTTTTAGAGATCTGGTATTTTTGTTTCCCCCAAGAGAAAATGGTTGGAACATTTGCACTGGAGAGAGATGAGCGAAGTGGAGCCATTATGAAACCACTCAGCAGCCAAGCAGTACGTGACCAAAAAGCTCTCCAGCCCTCATTTTTCTCTTGCCTTCCTACAGCGCTACCAAGTAGAGTGAGAACAGGTTAGAAGCTGTGAGATGCTCGCCTCTTGTCTCCCAAGCCCAGTCCCAACTCTGCCACTGACCTTGAGTGAATATCACACCTTCTAGACTAGATATTTTTAGTTCTAAATTGTACAATCACAAGTCTTTGGGCTCTAACAAGAGCACTTTGGGTCTTCAGAATGATTTCCTGAACAAATAAGAGGTCCTAGAGACTTCATTGGAAGCTAAATGGCACCACAGGGCATAGAGAGCAGGGCCTGGAGTCAGGAAGACTCATCTTCCTGGTTCAAATCTGGCCTCAGACACTTCCTAGCTGTGCGGCCCTAGGCAGGTCACTTCATCCTGTTTGCCTCAGTTTCCTCATCTGTAAAAGAAGCTGGAGAAGGGAATGAGAAGCCACTCTATTATCTCTGCTAAGAAAACACCAAATGGGGTGACAGAGAGTAAGACTTGACTGAAAAACTGACTGAAGAACACAACAAAAAGAGACTTTATCGTTCCCATTTTACAGGTAGGGATTTAAGAGTCTTCTCTCTATGTGCTTGACTTCCAGGTACAGGCACCATGTCTTAATCTATTTCCTAAGCTCCAATTACACATCTCCAACTACTTACTTATTGGATATTTTGAAATGGGTCCAATAGACAACCTAAATTCAACAGGTCCAAAACAGAATTCATTGTCTTTCCCTCCAAACTCATGCATCTTCTGAAGTTTGGTTTATATCCCTGTGTTCCCCCCCCAAACCAGCTAAAATCCCACCTCCCTCCCTTTTCTGATCCATCTCAATGCTAGTACTTCCCTCCAGTGATTATCTCCAATTTACCTACCTATATCTTGTTACAATCGTGTACATATTGTCTCCCCTTTTAGATTGTAAGCTCCCTGAGGGCAAGGATTGTCCTTTGCCCTTCTTTGTACCCCAAGTGCTTAGCACAGCACCTGGCACATGGTAGTCATTTAATAAATGCTTATTGACCTACCAAAGCCTTTCTTGATCTCCACATCTGCTAACGTCCCTTCTTCATAACCTTGTGTTTATTTTGTGTGTGTGTGTGCGTGTGTGTTTATTTTGTGTGTACACATATGAGAGACAAAGAGAGAGAGAGAGAGAGAGAGAGAGAGAGAGAGAGAGAGAGAGAGAGCTCCCTGTATTGGTGGGAAGCAGAAATTTTTGGTTTCCCTCCCCCCACCCCCCAGATAGAAGGAATGACAGGAGCAGGATAGGAGGCAGAAGCTTCAGGGATGAAGGGAAACCAAGGAATCTTGGAGCTCTCTGAAAGGTAGATATGCACCCATATAAGCAGCCACCCAATTTTAAGGGAAAGGTGCTCCTTTCCTAAACTGGATATAATTGTGAGCAGCTGGAGCCCCGCCTGGCATAACAAGCCATGTAAAGAGCCATCTTCCAGGACTAAATTTTGCTCTTTCCTCACATATCCCTAGGACCAGGTACATTTATCCTCCCCGAACTTCTTCCCTCTCTCCTTCTCTATTGCCTGGCAAATTGGCATTGATTATGCTTGAAGTTTTCTGTTCTTTTAAAGTCTCTTTTATTTTCTGTCTGTCCTTTTATATGGGTTTTATCCTAAGATAAAGATAAGCTGATTATCATTGCCTTTTGAGTATCGATTTGCTATAAAGGAGTGGACCACACAATGGGAAAGGTCAAAAGGGAATCCATGGACTAATAGCCCTTACTTAACAGTGAGTCTATATTTAACTTTCTCTCTCTCTGGAGAGAGAAGGACTTAACCTATTTAGGTATCTGTTGACTCCCCTGGCCAGAAGGTGGGTCTCCTGTTGTTGTACACGTATTTGTTGTGTTGATTTGTAGTTGTGTCCAACTCTTTGTGACCCCTCTTGGCTAAGACACTAGAGTGGTTTGCCATTTCCTTCTCTAGCTCATCTTACAGATAAGGAAACTGATGCAAGCAGGATTAAGTGACTTGTCCAAGGTCACACAGCTAGTAAGTGTCTGAGGCTGGATTTGAAGTCAGGAAAATGAGTTTTTCTGACTTCAAGCCTGGGGCTCTGTGCACTATGGCACCACCTACCTGCCCATACATATCTTTGTCTCCTCAGTACCTAGCACAGAGCCTGACACAATATTCAGCACTTAATAAATGTTTGGCTTTGGTTAATTAAGGAGCCTGAAACGTAAAGAGATGAAGTGATTGTCTATGATCACAGAGATAGCAAACAAATGAAGCAGGTTTTGAACTCAGGTTCCACAACTCCAAATCCATCATTCTTCTTCATTTGTTAAATTGATAACAAAAACAATAAAAATTACATGATTATTTCAAAGGATGCGGAAAAGTTTTGAACACAGTAAAGCTCTTTTGCAAAGGAATGTCTTTCCAGGGAGATATCATACAAGAGGACCTTGAACCGGGGATGGCTATCCACTAGGGGACCCATCCTGCAAGTTCCTCATGGGTAGAATGAGGGTTGTGGACTAAATGTCCTCTGAGGTCCAGCTCTAGGCCTGTGAGCCCATAGAAACATAAATCATCATGTCCGTCATTATCATCCCTCTTGTGCTTGTGAAACTATTAATCAACAAACATGCCCAGAGAGGCTTTTTTTAGCAAGGCAAGATGCCTATCAAATTTTCACTCCCAACTACTTATCTCCTGGGGGCCACTAGGCGGCACCATAGTGCGCAGAATGCTGGGCCTGGAGTTGGGAAGGCTCATCTCCTTGAGTTCAAATCCAGCCTCAGTCACTTAATAGCTGTGTGGTCCTGGGCAAGTCACTTAACCCTGGTTACCTCAGTTTCCTTATCTGTCAAATGAACTGGAGAAGGAAATGGCAAATCAAAGGATCCTTGCCAAGAAAACCCCAAATAGGGTCACAAAGAGTCAGACATAACTGAAAAATGATTAAACAACACACTTCTCTCCTTGGTGTTTATGTAAAAGAAGGGGATTGGATTAGATAATAATTATAGCTAGTACTTATTTAATGCTTTAAGGTATGCAAAGCGTTTTGTAAATGCTATCTCATTGGAGTCTCAAAACAACCCTGTCAGGCAGGTGCTATTATCACCCCCATTTTTGTTTGTTGCTCAGTCAGTTTGGACTCTTCGTGACGCCAGGGGCCATAGCACACCAGGCCTTCTGTCCTGCACTATCTCCCAAAGTCTGTCCAAGTTCATGTTCGTTGTTTCCATGACGCCTCTATCCACTCATTCTCTGCCCTCCGCTTTTCCTTTTGCCTTTAATCTTTCCCGACATCAGGGTCTTTTCCAATGAGCCCTGTCTTCTCATTCTGTGGCAAAAGTATTTAAGTTCCAGCTTCAGTATTTGACCTTCCAGTGAGTAAACTGAATTTTTTTTTAAGTATTGACTGATTTGGCCTCGTTGCCGTCTGAGGGACTCTCAAAAGTTTCGCGATCTGAAAGCGTCAATTCTGTGGCGCTCAGCTTTCCTTGTACCCCCAGCTCTCATGGCCGTACATTACTACTGGAAAAACTATAGCTTTTGGTATATGAACCTTTGTTGGCAAGGTGAGGTCTCTGCTTTTTAGCATGCTGTCCAGATTCCATAGCTTTCCTTCCAAAGAGCAAGCGTCTTTTATTTCATGGCTGCAGTCTCCATCTTCAGTGATCTTGGAGCCCAAGAATATGAACTCTGACATTGCTTGAGGCTCAGAGAGGTTTCGTGACCTGCCCTGGGTCACATACCGAGTGAGGGCACCTTCTATAGTCCCCCCTCAAAACCTTTACCTCTTCTTTATTCTGTATATATTGTGAATCTCCTTATTTATGCATTTCTTGCCCCCAGTAGAATGCAAGTTCCTCAAGCTTTTACTTTAATTTTCATACAGAATAATCACTTACTAAATGCTATTTAATTGATTCACAGATTCCTAATGTCCTTCTCCAGACACTCTTGTGTTACCTGAATTTGTCTTTGTCCTGTTATGAGGCAGCAATTACCTGGAAGGCTCCTTTTGGAGGGGGGAGGGATGAGAGGGGCTTGTCCTCCTCTAGATCCCATGGCAAGGCTGTGCATATAATAGATGGCTTAAAAAGGCCTGGCTGATTGAATCGTCTGCCTCTTCCTCCTCCTTCCCCAGAATCTGCCTTTTGAGTAGAACGAGTTGGCAGCTGTCCCCACGGCTTTGATTAAAGTGTAAAAGAAACAAGGCCCCTGTCCCCGTCCATTCCCCCTCCCACCCAAATATTAAGAACAGAGTTCTAGATCTAGGAAGGAGCCTCAGAGGTTACCTATCCATCCAATCCCCTTTTTGTCCCGATGAAATAAGTGAAGGCCAGGAATGTTAGGTGATGTGCCCAAACTCACCCAGGTAGCAAGCCTCCAAGAAGAGCCTGGAATCCAAGTCCTCTGATTAAAGAATCAGGACTCTTTTCCCCGAACCAGGATGCATCTCCTCTTACAGATCAATTCACGTGCATCTTAAAGGCTTTTAGACCTTTAGGAAGCTATTGAAAGAACACTATCCCTGGGAGGGGGCACTCTCTGCAGCCTGTTGTCAGTTAATAATGTAGCCTAAGTCAGGTACCCTCAGAGAACACCCAGATCCCGGCTTTGCTGGGGCAAGCAGGCCCCTGAGGAGGCCCCATCTGTAGTGGGGGAGCTTGTAGCTAAGCCCTGGACAACTTCTTTGGTGCTCCCTGGGGTACAGGACCACGGGTCAGGCTTGTTAGGAGCTTGTCGCTGTCAGAACTGAAGAACGACAAAGGCGGATGAGAAAAGAAACCCCCTTAGGAGAGGCCTGGAGCCAGGCCCGTGTTTCTGGCTATGCCACTAACAGATTACACTCACGGCACAAAAAGACTCGCTTTGGTTTGCTGCTGGGCCTCCCTCCTATTCTTAACTAATTCAGCTGTTCCTCCAGAAATGGAGACAGGCGCCCTGCAGATCAAGGGGGAGGCCTCTGCTTCTCAGAATTCAGCTCTGAGAGCATCCCCATAAATATTTCAGCCGGGCTCACTTGTTTATTCATGGAACAAAATGAAAGGGAATTATTCAGGTTCCCCCCTTGCCTTCTTTGCAGATTAAAGTTAAGTGCTGATGTTTGAGAGACAGGAATGACAGGTGCTGTAGCGCCTCAGAGGCTGGCTGAGAGCTGGGGGGGGGAGGTGCCTGGGGGGGCATCATGACTCAGTGGGATAAGCCCAGCACCTTTGTTCTAAAACAAAAGTTTCTACATCTGCTTTCCCTCTTTTTTGTGGCCAGTGTTCTGGGGAACAAAGACAAAAAGACCCCAGAAATATAGTCAGAGGACCTGGGTTCAAATGCACCACTAAACTATGCGTGAGACCTGGATTAAGTCACTTGACCTCCTTGAGACTCAGTTTCCTCATATGTCAAATGAAGGGATTTGACTCAGGGGCTTTTGAGGACCCTTCCAATTGTAGATCTAACCTGTCATCCTAAGAATCTCATGATGTGGCCTCCCCTCTAGGATAAGTCAGATACAGCGTGAGCGGGGCTGCTCCTTCCTGCTCCCAGGCCTTCCTCGGTCCATGAGGAGGCTGAGCTGGTGTGACAAGACACTTCCTAGTCCCTCATTTCATATGTGCTGTTAAGGTGATTGTAAAGGAGCCCATCTCTCTGTCTCTCTGTCTCTCTGTCTCTCTCTGTCTCTGTCTCTATCTCTGTCTCTCTGTCTCTCTCTCTCCCTCTCTCCCTCTTTCTCTCTCTCTCTCTCTGTCTCTCTCTGTCTCTTTCTCTCTGTCTCTCTGTCTCTTTTTCTCTCCTTCTGTTTCTCTCATTCTCTCTCTCTCTTTCTCTCTCTCTCTCTCTGTCACACACACACACACACACACACACACACACACCAGTAAAAAAAAAACAAAGAATACCAGAAATAAACTCTTCCATCCAATCACGGACTGAACAGAAAGATGGTCAGAACCCAGTGGAAGCTGGAAAAAAGTTCCCACCAGGGAAGCCAGAATAAGCCATGGTAAACAGATCTGAAGCCTGTGGATGCTGGAAAACAAGCCAACATATCTATCTATATATATCTATACATATCTACATCTATCTATCTATCTATCTATCTATCTATCTATCTATATGAAAACAGAAAGCACCAAATGCAATCAAAGAAATGGTATGGATTAGGAGAAACTCAAGAAGTAATCTCTGCCAAAAAGAGTAACTCTACAATGAGAAAAATCAATGCAGAGGGGTGGGGTGGGAATGGTCTGGCCACAAGGACTAGAGGAGAAAATAAAGAAATTCTAAAAAAAGAAATAAGAATTGAAATTAGAACTCTGGTAGAAAAAAATAGGAGAATAAATAACATAGAATAGGAAATAGAAAACCTTACCCAAACAATGGCCTCCTTGACAAGCAGGAGAGTCAGGACTCAGTGACTCTAGGAGAAAATGTGACTTGTTAGAACAAAATTTAAAAAATTGAAAAATGTAGGTATTATCAAAAAAACAACCAAGTGGGAACACAAGATGAGGCAAGCTAGAGTAAAAATCCCTGGGCTGTCTGAAAACAGGTTGAGGGAAGATAATCAAAAAATCATTGGACTCCCTGAAAGCTAGGATCAGACAAGAACTTTGATTCTGTCTTTTAAAATCATAAAAGAAAATAGCCCAGAGGACAAAATGAAAATAGAAAGGATCCTTCCCCAAATAAGAAAAGAACAAAGGGAAGGCCAGAAGGATTCTTTCACAATGATGTCCTCAAAGAAACCCCAAAGTGAAACATCCAGGTCTGTTATACTGTTTCCAGGTCAAACTACTGGAAGGGGAAAAAAATGTTGGAATTGAACAAAGGGTAAAAGACAAAGGGTAAAGGCTTACAAACCAGAATAATTTACCCTGCAAATCCAAGTCTAGGGTGGGGGAAAGGAGACTTTAATAAAAGAGAAGTCTTCAACATTCCTGATGAAAAGAGTAGAGCTGAGTAAAAACATCTGGAACATGAATAGAGAAGTCAAGAGAAACCTAGAAAGGCAATTATGGTTTAGTTGTTTCTCAGTTGTGTTTGACTTTCTGTGACCCCCTTTGGAGTTTTCTTGGCAAAGATCCTGGGGCAGCTTGCCATTTCCTTGCTCCAGCTCATTTTACAGTTGAGGAAACTGAGGCAAACAGAATGAAGTGACTTGCCCAGGGTCTCACCTAGTAAGTGTCTGAGGTCACATTTGAACTCAGGTCTTCCTGACTTCAGGCTTGGTGCTCTATGAGCTATGGCACCACCTAGCTGCCCCAGATATAAAATAATCTTATATATATGTAATTGTTTTCATGTAGTCTTCCCCATTAGAATGTGAGATCCTTGAGCCCAGAAACTCCTTTTGTCTTTTTTTGTATCCTCAGCATTTAGCCAGTGACTGGCATACAGTGAGCACTTAATAAATGCTTGTTTACTGATTAATTACAGGGAAGCTATAACCCAGCAATATTATTATTAGACCTATATTTCAGAAAACAGAAAAAGAAGAAAATTACTCATTCGTACAAAAACATAGCAACTTTTTGTTTTGACAAACAATTAGAGAATAAGGGAGTGTCTTTCAACTGCAGAATGGCTGTACCTTAAGAAATGACAAAAGGGGTGGTCTCAGAGAAACCTGGGAAGACTCTGTTGAACTGATGCAGAGTCAAGTGAGGAATATAAAGAGAACAACCGGTGTGATAATGATATTGTAAAAAAATACAACTTTAAATGTCCAAAAGAAATCTGTTCAGTGAAATGACTACCCATATTCCAAAGAACTGATGATGGAACACTCTTCTAAAATAATGAAGTCAAGATGCAGAATAAGAAGTATGTTTTTGGACATCACTAAGGTGGAACTTGATTTGCTTGACTATGTATATTTGTTACAAGGGTTTTACTTTAGATTTTCTTTTTTTCCAGTTTGGAGGTCAGGTATGAGTGAGGAAGGGAACTAGGGTGAACCTTCTTCCCTAAATGAGAAGAGAACAGAGGGAAAGCAAGAATGCATCCTAGATAAGAAGGAAAGCTTCGAAAGTTAACTTAGATGTGTAAAAGGAAAAGCAAGATCTATGTAATAGAGATTTTCAGTTTCATGTATAATCTTTTATTCCTTGATTGATATGGGGATGCCCATTTTATCTGGTGTTTGTTGAATTCAGAATAGAAACAAGCTGAAAAAAGGCAACAGGGCCTATATGTAGAAAAATATTTATGCCAGCACTTTTTGTTGTAGCAAAGAACTGGAAATAAAGAAAATGCCCATCAGCTGTGGAATGACTGAGCAAATTACAGTGCCTGAATTAAAAGAACACTGTTTTGTTGTTGTTGTTCAGCCTTAGTTTTTGAAAAGGACTAATGACATCTTGGGGTCATGTTTTGAGGTGCTCATGAATTGGATTTAAGTGAGGCATGGTTGCACAAAGTAGTCACTCTCTTTCTTCCCGAGTTATTGAAGTCCAATAGCAAGACAAAAGTCAGGACTGGTGATGGCCCAGGATGCAGTGGGTGCCCTTGGCATCTTCAATGCTGACTCCACACTAAGCACTCACTCCACAGCACCTGCTTCAGCAGCTTTTGTGGCCATTGGATCAAATTGTTTTCATCCATCCATCCTGCTGGGGGAAGTCTTCACATGCTTAGGATAGATATTCCCTTAACTCCCCAATGGGTTTTCAGCCCCTCAGTTACCTTCAACCTGGTCTATCCTGTCTACTGAGATGGTTTTACTGGGCTGTGGCTGCTGCACACGCTATGGCTTCTTAGAGCTACAGGTGAGAGTTGGGTGAAAGGTAGAGACCAAAGGTAGACGAGTAGCCCTAAAAGGGCTTATCAATCTTCACTCCAGAGATGCTAGTCCTTCTTCAACACCCCATACACTCGTATCATATTGTAAGAAATGGTAAAAGGGATAGATTCAAAGAAACCTCGTAAAGTTGTATGAGCTGATACAGAAGGAAGTGAGCAGAACCAGAGAAAATTTCTACAAAAATGGTGATGATGTAAAAGAAAACAAAAAACTTAAAAGGCTTCAGAACATGGATCAAAGCAGTGAAAAACCTTGTCTCCAGATGACTGATGATCAATCAAGCTTCCCACCTCTTGAAAGAGAAGGGATGGACCAGAGTTGCAGAATGAGACAACTATATGCTAATATGTAGTCAACATGGAGATCTCTTGCTTGACATGCTTATTGGTTACAAAGGAGGATATTGGCTTTTTGGGGGGAGAGGAAAGTTATCCATGAAGGAGGATAGCAATGTTGAGCTCCCATTCTCCCCCATCCCCAAAGAAAGGAGCATTGATCAGACAATTTAAAAAGACACAGAAGAGAAGAGAAAGTTCAGAGGCAGAGACAAGCAGGCCAGTAGCAGAATTTCAATGTTAAATTTAGTATATACTTTAAAAAACAAGCTGTACATAAGAGATTCATGACTTCATAGAAAATTCTCTTTTTCTCTTCTTTGTGTATGGAAATGATCATGCCTGTTGATATCTTTCAAGTACATGATAAAAAATGAAGAAAAATCTCTTGATGCCTGGCAGAGAAATGACAGCATACATAAATAATAACTTGCATTTATTATCATGCTAGTTTGCAAAGCGCTTTGCACATATTATTCATTCCCAAATCATAACCTATCTCTGTCTACTCATTCTGTGAGCACAGTGATCATGTCTTCTTATAAGTCCACCAATCAGGTTCAACATGTTGGAACTTTCTTCTCATTCTTGTGAAAAAGAGAGTTGCAATCTCATTTAAAAACCTAACGTCAAGTCTCCTTTCCTTCTCCAAGGTCTGCTGAAGGAATTTGCCCTATTCTGAACATTCCTTGGATTTCGATAGAGCCCATAGGCTCCCTTGGTCTTAATCTGTCACTGACCCAGTTTTTTTCTGGTCATATATTAATCATCAGATCATCAATCTATAGTGGAAGGAAGATTAAAGGTCATCTAGTCCAAAATGCTCATTTTACAGACGAGGAAGCTGACACACAGAGAAGGAAATGACTTGGCTAAAGACACGCAGGTACTGAAAGGCAGAGCAAGGATTTGAACCAAGGTCTTTTGATTCCAAATCCATCCCTCTTTCCATGTTGCCACAAAGCCTCTCATGTATCTCTCCAATGACTTTTATACCTTCACACTTCACATTCTGCATAATTCTTTATTTATAATGTGCTGCAGCCTACTCCTACTCACTATGAATCTTTCCACTACTGTTTGGAAGATTCTCAATTTCAGCAATTTAGACATTGTAAGATTCTATGACACAAACACAGAACATCTCTGGAAGAATATTAGTGTTAACCAATAAATCCATCAATCCACAAACATTAATCAAAGGCCTACTAAGTGCCAGGCATGTTGCTAGGCACTGGTGATACCAATCCAACAAATTAAAAGATCTCTCTTCTCAAGGAGCTCCTCCCCTCTAGGTATTATTAAAAAAAGATCAGTCATTGTTTCAGGGGAAGCTTGAGGTCATTAATAGGCAATGAGGTCCAACAGCAATCTAACCCTCTACCTCTAATTCCATTTTGGTCCCAACTCATTGTCTGTTTTTGTGTCTGTACAAGGTATTTGTACTTATGGATCAACCCTTTGCTTGCTCATCCAACTATGTTGAATAGAATATGCAATAAGTGGTCATCACCTACTTGCTTTTTTTCTTCCTGTGTGAAGAGTTAGGTCAGACAAACCCTTCTGAGTGATTATTAATCTCATTTAGGAGGTGCCACAGTGTCCAGGGCTTGAATTAATTAATGCCAATGTCAACCACAAACTAGAACACCAAGACCTCATCATCCCTCCCGGACTTGGACTCTAGACTCTAGACTGAGCGTCCTCCCTGACAGTGATAGATACCTTTGGCAAGCATATGTCTTCCTATTATCCAATCCCTGACCACCTGACCTTTTCTCTAGCCTTCTACTCCAATCTTTTTGCTAGGCACCCTGCCAAGGCATGGATCCTGTAGACCTCTTGCACTGGGTACTGAAAACAAATCAATACTGCCATTGCTTCTAGAAAAGAGGAAGCCACTTGTCTCCCATCTACTTTCAGTAACAATAATTATGACTTTCCAGAAAAAAACAACTCTCCCTAGCTCCCACATCTCTTTTTGTGTTGTCTTGCCTCTTAGAACGTAGGCTGTTCCAGGCCAAGGGCTGTCTTGATTTTATTATTTGTATTTGCAGAACTTAGAACAGTGTTTGGAACATGTTAAGCATTTTTTAAATGTTTTTCATTCATTAGTAATCAGAGGGTTGTTGAACAAAGTTAACTCTGTTATCTCCTCTTTTCAGGAATCTTTCATGATTTTAACATGTACAGGAGGGCACTGTTGAAAGAAATACTTTAAGATATCTTTTGTTCTACTAAATCAAAAAGAAATTTTTAATAGTCAACAAATTAGTCCAATGAGTTTATGCATTCCCTATATATTTCAGCCAATTAGGTGAATGTTAATGTATGATCTGCTATATTATCATTTGTAAAAGTCTACCTGTTCCTTAGTCATACCTTATTCAAGGGTGTCTTCAAAATATGGATAGACTATTCACATAAAAATTTTGCAGAGATAGACCGTAGGTATCCAGATTGGTAATTACTGATATTTTCTTCTTTGCCTTTTTTCAGTAATAATAAAGTCTGAGTTTATTTCCACACCTTCAGAATCTTCCTCCCTTTCAGATACCTTAAGAATCAATCCCTCAACACCCGCAAAATTATGTTACTTCTATGACAGATTTCCTCTGTGTATAATTGGTCTATTCCAGCTCCTTCTCCCATCTTTGTTGTTTCAAATGTCATTTCCACTTAACTTTTCCACACCCAGCACTGTGATGTCAGCATCCAGATGTGGTAGCCCCATCATCCTTGGTGGTAAAAAGAATTTGTTGCAAGAAATCTAGAGATCTTCCATTTTTTATCTGTTTGTTACCATTCCTTCAGATTCAACTACAAATGCCCCTGAGATGACTTTGTTTGGTTTGGTCTTTGAACAAGCTTTCTTTAAACTCATTATCCCCTTAACTAGACCTTCCTGCTTTACAAGGTGATGAGGCTCAGAATCTGTAACTGTGTTTCTCTTGAAAGTTTTCCAAAGACAGGTACTAAATATTATTATCAAAAATGGAAAAACAGGTTCAGAGAGATCAAGTGACTGTAGCGGAGTGAGTACCCAGGTAATAACCATTAAAGGTAGGATCTGACTTCAGTTCTTACTTGATAAGCATTCTATCAACTATTCCCCCTTATCCTTCTGAGAGAATGGGACTTTTCCTAAAATTATGTTTCGCAGTTATTTGAGGCATTGCCTGTGAATTGAGTGTTTCTTCTCCCTGTTCACTTACTCCCCCTTTTATCAAAGGTAAAGAAACATTTCAAGAGGTGTCCCTGATTGGTCTTCCTCATAATTACGGTCTCTGGGGGTTGTCAGGAGAAGTAAGAGAAGGAATGATGGGCACAGTCAGCAAGTTGATTTGTTTGCACTGTGATGCTACTGTATTTAGGACTTAATACACTCCAGAAAGCTTAGATTCCATCGTGAAGAAACCAATTACATTTCGGAACATTTTTAGTGGTCCAAGACTCTGAGCTAAGGAAATATTGTCACCATGGTAGCTGATGGCAATTTGTCTCTTAGAATAGTATCCTTATATTTCAAGGATCCTGGAGTTCATCAGTTGTGGATTTGATCCATCCTCACAGGTCATAACACTTCTTTCCTTCCCCTTGTGACTTAGTAAATGATCTTTCTGAGTTCCTGTGGCTGAAAAAATTCATCACCTGATGGCCAACCATTAGATAATAGTAAATTGTTGCTTGACTTTGTAGTAACTGGTAGCAAGTAAGAATATAAACAAAAGCAAGTGATGGGTCAGAAAAATAATAGTCCCTGAAATTAATCAGCCTGCATTTATAAAACTCCTACTACGTGCCAGAAACTAAGCCAGGCACTGATGCAGAGATTGTTTTGCTTTTGTCTTTATAAACCTTTTTAAAATGGCATTTATGGGGCACTTAATTGCTTTTTTGTTTGTGTTTGTTCCTATTTTTAAAATTTAAATTGTATTTTATTTTCAAAGATCAAACTTTTCCCTCTCTCTTCCACTTCCTCCTTCTCCTTTGAGAAAGCAAGAAAAACAAAACTCCAGTTACAAATACATATAGTCGAGCAAAACTAATTTCTCACTGGCCATGTCTAAAAAAAAAGCCGCAATCTGGGCTCTGAGTTAATCTCTCTGTCAGGAGGTTGGGAGCATGAGTCTTTACGAATTTAAGTTGGTCATTGTGTTGATTAGAATTTTTAAATTTTCTTTATTTTAAAAAATGTGCATATACATACATACACACGTACATAGTATGTGTGTATGTGTGTGTATAAAATTTTAATCAATACCTACTACCCTCACCACACCTCCCCCCCCAAGACCATAAGAAAAACAAAACCCGTTACACACATGTAGAGTCAATCAAAACAATTTTCTGTGTCTTGAAAAAATAATAGTACATGGCCATGTCTTTAAAAAATATTTATTTTATTCTGCACTCTGAGGCCTTCACCTGTCTATCAGAAGGTGGATGATATGTTTCACCATTACTTCTCTAGACTCCTGAGGAGTCGTTATGCTGAGAAGAGTTCAGTATTCCATCACATTTATATATTATAACTTATTTATCCATTCCCCAGTTTGTGAGTACCCCTTCAGATCCCCATTCTTCGCTACCTCAGAAAAAGCCATACATATTTTATTATATCCTTTGAATTTGTTTTTCTTAAGACAAATCCCTCTTTTAATCTACCCTCTTTCTAATACCCCCTTCCCTTTCTCCCTTTTCCCTCCTATTTCACTGGTGAGTGAAATGTATTTCTGTACCCAACTGCATATGTGTGTATATCCTTCCTTCTTCTGACCAGTTCAGATAAGAGTGAGGTTCGAGCATCAACCACTCACCTCTATCCTCCTCCTTGTTTGTGTAGATTATTTACTCATGCACCCTGATTATGTTGAATAATTTTCCCTTGCCATACTTTTCCTTTAACTCTCCCTCTCCCTAAAGTGTGTCCCCCTCCCACTCTCTTTCCACTAATCTCTCATGATCATCGGGACATAAAAGAACTACTCAACCTGAGGCTTTTTGAATGGACGTGCTAGATGAGGCACAACTAATGTTTGGCAGAGAGAATGCTGAGCATAGTTCCAGTAAGGGACTGACTGAGTTGTTTCCAGAGACATTCTTGGGAGAGACACATAGACAAGATAGAGAAAGATTTTGGAATGAAGAACATCATGGGAAGTTGACCATATCATGGCCTCGGACTTGCTTAGAATTCTACAGCGTGCTTAGGATGAACCTCCCCGGGGGGAGAGATTTCCTGTTTCCTTGGTTGAGTTTAGATCTGTTTTTACTCCCAGTTGAATAGCTCATTCACTCTTATGCATTCATTGGTATATTTTAATATGTATAGCTTCTTCTATTTACTGTTTTGCTTACATAAATGAGTTTACTCTCTATTTCCTCTTTCTGACTGTCTTTTTTATAACCTCAATTAGGTAGGAAGGAGCTAAGTTGGTGGGGATACCCTCTTGCTTAAGAGAAGCCAGGGAAGTGGCTTTTGTTCTGAACCTACCGTCACCTAGACCAGATATATTTGAAAGTGCAGAGATACAATTCTAGGCCAATATTCTTTTCAGAGACTGGAGGAGAGTATTCAGTCTCAGTGATGCTCCTGAAGCTTGCCTGCCCTTTCCCTTCAACGAGTATTCTCGGTGTAGACGTGATCCATTCTTATCCTCTCAGCAGAGGTAGACCAGACCTCAGATCATATCAGTCCCTCAAATCTGCTAACCACATCTAGACAGTTAAACAATCCCCCCACACATAACCTAACTTGTCAGAGAGTCAGTCCACGGAGATTTTGCACTAATTTATAGTTTCAAGAATTTGCTTTTTAAATTGTGTTGGAATGTTTTTTAAACACAATTCTGTTCTATGACTAGCATCTAGTACCATTCCTGGAACGTACTAGTAGCTTTATAAATACTTCTTGGTTGATTAATGATATTGATGCCCAGAGAAATAAAGTAAGTGATTGATTGATACAAAACCACAAGTGAAACAGGTCAGAGCAACCAGTCACGATGAAGACTGGGGTGAGACTGCTTTTGATCAACACCTGTTTAGGAAAGAAAAAGTGAAGCAGGATCTGGGAGAAAAGTGGAATAAAAGTTATTTCAGGCATGCTCTAATTCAAATCCCAAAGCCTTATCAAGGCTGACACTGGAAGGAAGGTACCTTCAAGCATGCAGATCCTGGACATTCCCATGGCATTCTGAAAGTGTATAGCAGAGCCATCCATGTCACTGATCGAGAGCCAAAAAGAAATAAACCATGCTTATTAGTAAATATTCATTAATATGCTGATTGGGTCAATAAAACAAAACTTTATTGGGTGTGATTCATTTAGATGTTCAATGTTCAGGTTCAACATGGAGCTCAAAATAGCTTCCTTGCCTCCCTGTTGTTGTCGTTGTTTTGTTCAGTCATTTTCAGTTGTGTCCTATTCTTTGTGACCCCATTTTGGGTTTTCTTGGCAAAGATACTCGAGAGATGTGCCATTTCCTTCTTCAGATAATTTTACAGATGAAGAAACTGAGGTAAACAGGGTTAAATGACTTGTCCAGGGTCACACAGCTAGTAAGTATCTGAGGCCAGATTTGAACTCACCTCTTCCTGGCTCCAGGCCCAGCTCTCTATCCTCTGTGCCACCTAGTTGCCCTGCTCTCAGAGAGACTAAAGAGTTTTTCATATTTACAAAACATGTTGAAATCCCTGAGAGATCCTTTACTACTATGGAGAGGGCAATGAAAATGCGGTAACTCACTTCAGTTCAGTGAGCATTTATTAAGCACTTGCTAAGTGCAAGGCTCTCTGTAGATGCTAGGGATAAAAAGATAAGCAAAGAATAGTCCCTGCCCTCTAGGGTCTTACCATCTAGCAGAGAAGGGAAGGCATAGGCACAAATTGCAATAATAATAATAATCAATTTTAATTTACATTTTCTTTATTATTGTGGATATAACAAACATCAGCAAATGAACATCCTGATATATAAATATAAAAAGAAGAGAACCGTGCCGTGCTTATGTGTGCCTTTGAGCCATTCTCAGGGAGATGAACAAAAAGGAAACAAGGAAGTTTGGAAGGGGTCACAGACACGCTCAATGAGCATTTTTGTTAAAACGACAGCAAAGCTGCATGCCACAAAATGTCACAGTCTCAATACGATTTTTAAATTCTTCTTTCTATATTGTAATGTTCACATCGTTGGTATCCATTGATTTTTTTGGTGTAATAGTGGACATTTATTACAACTAAAGCATGTAATAAGACAATGGTCACAGCCCAATATAAATATAAGTCACAATCACAATGCTTAATGCAGGCAAGAACATTTATGTCCATTGAATTATAATATAAAAGGATTGATTCTTGACAATGCCTGCTGCCATCTCACTTCTGATGCTTTGTACCTTGGTGGTCTTGAGCAAGACAGATCACTTTGGTGAACTTCAGCTTCTTTCTCTGTGAAATGAGGGGGCTGGGCTCGATGGTCTCTGACATTCCTCCCAGCTCTAGATACATGATCCTGTGTCCTGGGTTCAAATCTGATTTTTAATGCTATGCGTCTGACCTTGGACAAGACATTTTCCTCTACATTGCTCAGTTCCTTCATGTGTAAAATGAGTGCATTGGACAAGGTGACCTCTGAGCTCTGATCCTTCTAATCTGTGAGCTGAGTTGTTTCCAAGCTACTGGTGGGGGAAGGTGAGAGCAGGAAGGTCTGGAGGTGCACGGTTATTTGGGGGTGGCTAGGAATTGAGAATTACCTTTGGATGCAGCATCCTGGTTTGCCTTTTCTTGGCCTACCTTTCAATCAGCTACCACCTGCTCAAGAAACATCATCCTACCAGAGCGTTCCCGGCCCATGCAGTTTTCTGGCTTGTCATGGCTCGGGGGGATGGTTTTTGTTGGCAAACATCAATACCTGCATGATCTCTAGAAATGAGACTGTTCCACCTGCTTGTGACATGACAGCTCTTCAGGATGAAATGCTGCTGCCTGCAAGGCATCTGGCACCAGGGCTTGTTCCATCTCTCCCATGATCAAGGACTTGTTCTGGGCTGGGGCAGGGCTTCTGATCTCATCCCATTTCATCTCATGAGGGTGGCATCAGATGGAGAAAACATTTGCTCCAACTTTTAAAGCAAAAAGAAAAGGGGGAAAGGCATAAATATAATATATAACATATTATATAAACATATGCTATATTACGCACACATGATATGCACACATATACATATAAATGCATATGGGAGGAGAGGAAGACCAGCCCTTCTCAAAGGCTCAGAGGCACTCAGAGCTTGACTTTTGTAGAATTTTAGATAAATGGCCAGTATGGTGCCAATGGGAGACTGCCTTGTTATCTGTAGGACCAGTAAAGTGAGCATATTTTCTAAGCTACCTAAAAAAGAATGAGAAATGAGGGCCAAGGAGCTAGAAAACTTCACCCTAATTTCACCAATTCCGCGAGAGGCTGAAAGGAGGGAATATAATATCCAGCTTCTGGGTTTGTCAGTCATGGCATACTGGAATCATTCAGGGTTGGAGGCGTACCAGTCAAATCAGTCTTCACTGGCCAATAGCTCTTCTTCCTGCTTCTTTGCGTGTGGATTTTGATCTAAGGATGCATGCTCCAAAGTCAATGCTTTTTCCACAGCTCCATACTGTCTCTTTAGCTTCCACATATAGGAAACTGAGGCCCAGAGCGATGAATTAACTTGGTTAAACAAGTTAAAATTGGAAAAGCCCAGATTAGATCTCAGATCCCATATTTTCCTGCTCAGCACTCCATAGAATAGGCTTACAAAGTACATTCCTCACAATAACTCTGGGAGGTGGGTGGTATAGGCATAAATATTCGCATTTTTCAGATGAGGAAATCGAGGCCCGCAGTGATTTAGTAACTAACACTAGAGTTGAACCTGGTTCTTGAGGCCAGTTTAATTTTCCTTTTACTACCCTACCCAGCCTCTACATGGATCTAGCCAGCACCATGCAGTCTTAAATTCCCCTCTCCTGATCACCTGGTAATGGAGCAAGATGGTAGATAACGGCTCTTGTTAAGCCTCTTGAAATATTTACAGATATTTAGCTATATGGAAGTATACATGAGACATGTTGAATAATTAATTCTCTTTGTCCCCAAAAAACATAACTGTGTCCCTCCCTTGGGATCATAGGAACCAATCAGTCTCTGACCAGCAAACCATAAGAATAAAGTTATAATTCTGTATATAGAGCCTTGATGAATAATTTAACTTGTAGTATGTGTATAGTCTTTATTCATGAATATTTCAAAGAGTTTATTGAAAGCTAGACACTTGAGCTATATATTTAGCCTAGAGAAATGATAGTTCCGCTTAACCTTAAAAGGAGGGAATAGAAATTGCTGAAACAAGGGGCAGCTAGGTGGCGCAGAGAATAGAGCACTGGCCTTGGAGTCAGGAGGACCTGAGTTCAAATCCAGCCTCAGATACTTAACACACTTATAGCTGTGTGACCTTGGGCAAGTCACTTAATCCCAACTGCCTTGCCTTCCCACCTCCAAAAAAAAAATAAAGATAATTAAAAAAAAGGAAATTGCTGAAAGAATTGAAGATTGTCAATGTCTTTTGTATTGGTTAGTAACGGCGTTTGTTTGCAGTTAACTTGTAACACGGATTGAGTGTCTGCTACCCATAGGGTGACCCAGAGACAATATAGAAGAAAAAGGTTGGGTCCTTGCTTTCTAAAAGTTTACAAGTGAATTGTGTAGACAGAGAGAAGGAATATGACAAGACTTAGGAAGAATGATGTATCAGATGTCAACAAGTGCCACAGAGAGAAATGTGGAGAGAAAGACCACCCAAAGATGCCTTCAGAGTTCTGAGCCTCGGTGAATGAAAGTATAATGATGCCAACATCTGAAAGAGAATAGTCAGAATGGAGGGCATGTCTTGAGAGGAAGATGATGAATCTGATTTAGGACAGATTGAGATGCAGGTGGGACATGCAGTGCGAGATGTCCAACAGGTGGAGATGTGGAGCTATGACCCTGGAGACCAAGGAGAGGTGAGAGTTGGATATTGAGATCTGGGAGTCATAGGATCAAATGACCATAGATTTAGAACCAGACAGGACCTTAGCGGCCATTGAGTTGAAGCTCCCTTGTTTTGCAGATAACTGAGGTAACTGAGTCACAGAGAGGTCAAGTGACTCTACCACTTTTATGGAATGGGACTCCAACCTAGGTTTTCCTGCCTCAGAGATCAATGCCTCATTCACTATGCCCTATCACCTCCCCAATTGTCTTGTATTTACATATTTGTGGATGCTGTATCCTCACCCAAAACAGATGGTAAACTTTTTGTAGTCACAGACAGTTTTGTTCATTCTTTGAATCTCCCACACCTAGCCATAATCCCAACACATTTTGTTGTTGTTGTTCAGTCATTATCAGTTGTATCCAACTCTCTGTGACCCCATTTGGGGTTTTCTTGGCAAAGATACTGGAATATTTCATCTTTCCTTTCTCCATCTCATTTTACAGATGAGGAAACTGAGGCAAACAGGGTTAAGTGATTTGCCCAGTGTCACACAGCTAGTCAGTGTCTGAGGCTGGATTTGAACTCAGGTCTTCCTGACTCCAGGTCTAGTACCCTATCCACTGTATGAAGGGCTTTTAGACTTACTCCATTTTAACACTTTGGTCCTCCTAACCAAGCCCTTTATTTAACAGATGTGAACACTGGGGGTCATGACCTGCCTAATGTTCACAGCACCCAAGCTGGGACTAGTACCACAGGGCTAGTCAGGGCCTAGGTGGTCATTGAGTCCAACCCTCTCCATTTGATAGATGAAGAAACTGATGCTCAAAAGTCACACAGGTGGCAAGGGAAGGAGCTGGGACATTGGAAGTCCTGTGTCACCTGACTCCAGATTAAGCCCTTGGACCCTCTCCAGAATATTCGTCCGGACTGTCCATGTAGGGTTCTCTCCCTCATCCCCTGTAGACTTACTGGACTCACAATTTACAATTCCTTATTATTCTTGCAACTCTTCATGGCAGCTTCAGCATCCCTTTAACTGGACAATTATTCATTCTAAATTATGTTCCTTTTAAGCTAAAGACTAAGCCGTGTACAGCTGCAAGCCTCCTGTCATTTATTACTAACCTAATTCCTCTGCTGCCTTTTAGTTCCTAGTGGTGTTCTATTAAAAAAGCCATTAATACCTTATTTACTTCTTATATTTAAATTCTTTCCCGTAAAGACTGAGCTAGGGCTTTGGGAGTGGGGAGAGGGAGAAGGCTGCATTGAGCTGGGCAAGCATGGGATAGTAGCTACGACTAGTCAGGAGTCTGACGTTGAACAGCCATAAATCACTTTATATTTTAGACAAGACAGGGCTGCTCATGGCACCAAGCAGGAGGAAGCCCCCTCACTTCACAAAGAACAGGCAAGCGCTGGCTGGGATGATGGCCAACCAGCTTCACTAAAGAGGAAAGAGATCGTGGTACAGGAGGCAGAGAGAAGTATTCACAAAGCTTTGCTCCTATAGCAGGTGTGAAGGTCTTCAATTAATAGCTAGCACACATACATAGATACACATATTTTATGTATAATATATACACGTATATATGTGTGTGCATCTATGTGTATATATATGCCTGTATATATGTGCATATATAACATGTGTGTACATATTTGTGTCTGTCTGTATGTATACATGTCTGTATGTATGTGTATATATATATACATATCTGCCTATGTGTATATATGTATGTATGTGTGTGTATATAAATATATATGTATGTAGAATTGTATACAGAATGAAGTAGAGGAGTATGTGTCTGTGTATATGTATATCTATCCATCTATCTATCTATCTACTTCTCTCCAGTGCTGCTTTTAAAAAGCCAGCTTGTTGGCTCTCTGGTCTCTGAGAATTGAGAGGGAGTCAGTCATTTCTGGGGGTCAAGAAGAGAGTCATCTTTGAAGAAGAATCTGGCTCTTGGAGGAGGGATGATTTCTCTGCCCTCCCTACTCCACTGGCCATAATGTCTTAACGGGGAGCAGCTCACTCGGCAGGAAACGTTTCTCTCCTCAGCCTTTTCTTCTAATATTCTGCCTTGGCATGAGGGGAAGAGAGAGAATCTGGGCTGGGCTTCATTGCTTCAGTCAACCTTCCTCCATTGGCATGGCTGCTTTAAGTGTGAGGAGCTGCCACAGATGGAGTGGGATCCACTTTCTTATGTGGGCCCTGATTTGATGGGTCCTGTGAAGTTTCACCTTCTGACCAAGTCCTGGAAAAATGCTTCCAGGTCTTACCATCTGTCCTCTGTTTTCCCCCATTCCATTGTGAGCCCTCCAGGGCAGAGACTTTTTAAAAAAATCCAATGCACTAAAATTTTTTAAGGGCCTACTCTGTGCCAGGCCCTGTGCTAAGTGCTGAGGTTACAATTAATAAAAAGAAAGATATTCCCTGCCCTCAAGGAACTTACAAGCTAATGGTGGGAGAGGAGACAAACAGAGGCAGGGAAGAGGTGGCACCTCCAACGGCTTCTTGTTCTGTGGAGTTGAAGCCACACAGGCAGCAGAGACAACGTGGAGTGAGCTGAAGGTCCAGTTTCTACCTTCTATAAAGGAAGGCACTGGAAGAATTGGTCCTCTGCCCTCCAGCCCACCAATTAGAAGGGGCAGGTGGCTGAGGCAGGTGGTGTGGATCAAAGCTTCAGTCAGCAGCTGGCAATGAGTTTAGAAGTGATGAGCTCATCCTGGGAGGGGTGTCTTGTTACATGGAATTGAAACCAGGCAGGGCCTTTTTTTGTACCCCCAATGCTTAGCACAATGCCTGGCATACAGTAGGTAATAAATGCTTGTTGACTTGACCTGATGCTACAGACTTCCAGGCATTATGTTCTGGTCTGCTGTTGACCCTGAAGACTCCCAGACCTTTCCATCTGCCCTGAAACTGAGTCCCTTTCAAATGCGTTATCTTCCCTGATCAAATTTTGTTCTTTTTCAGTCGTTTCAGTCATATCTGACCCTCTGTGACCCCCATTTGGGGTTTCCTTGGCAAAGGTACTGGAGTGATTTGCCATTTTCTAACCTGGTGGATCCATTTTGTCAGGCAATCAGAGGTTAAGTAACTTGCCCAGGGTCACGCAGCTAGAAAATGTCTGAGGCCGGATTTGAACTCTGGTTTTCCTGACTCCAAGCCCAGGGCCCTACCTGTTGATTCACCAGCTGCCTCTTCCTGATGAAATAAAAATAGTAGTGTTTATATAGTGCTTTTAAAGTTCATAAAGCCCTTTATATATAAGGTTTTGTATATGTGTTTTGAGACTAGGGACTGTCCTCTTTTTCTACTTGTATCTCTCGTACTTATTGTCATATAGTAATCACTTAATAAATGCTTTTCCATTTCATTCCAATTCTATAGCATTTCAAAGTTTATCAAGAGCTTTCTGAACAAGTACCCTGAGAGGGAGGTGGTGCAGGCATTATCACCTCCATTTTATAGATGACAAACTGAGGCTTAGAGAGATGAAGTTGTTTGTCCAAGCTCCCGCAGCTAGCAAATACCAGAGGTAGGATAGGCATCCACTTTTCATCACTCCAAGTCTGCCACATTTCCCACAATCCCACACTGTCTCTTGGATGCTTTGAAAAGACTCAAAGGGGAAGGTGGTGGGCTGGTTTGAGGGCCCCTACCGAGAAGCGGGAATGGATGACCCACTCTGCTTTCCCCTGGAGTGGAATCAGACTCAGTTTTTCAGGAGGGTGAACTGCTGTGAGAGACATTTTAGAGACAAAAACCAAGCCAGTATCTTTGCAGATGTGGGAAGGAAAAAGAAAGGCTCCTGTGGCCTGCTGGCTCAGCAGCTTCCCAAAGTAGAAGGAGCTGAATTCACGTGGGGTTGTTTCACTAACAAGCAAAAGGAGGTTCCAGTAGATGACAATTGGTTAGCCAAGTTTCTGTTGAGTTTTCAGCCACTCCTTCTTCCACCTTTTGGCTCCAGCCTTCCTTTCTGCCCTGGTGTATTCTACTTGGCGCATAGTCTGCATTCCAACCAGACTGTTCTCTGTCCTGAATCACACCCTCTCTGTGCTCCTCCATCCAGGTATTTGCCCTCGTTGATCCCTAGGCCTGGCTATCTTCTTTCTTTTTCAATGGCCCCTGAGATCCTATACTTTGAACACGCATCTACTCCATGACCTCTTCCTTCCATGATGCCAATTCCCTCTCTCAGTTCACTATTGTGTGGGACAACAGACCACCGGATCAAATAAAAAAAAAACAGAGGTGTCTCGGTTTTCTCAAGGTAGAAACAAAACAGAAGCTTTATTTGATCGAGTCTCGCGAGAATTGGGCATCTCCCACTACTAGGGCGGAGATGGTAGTGCAGAGAGGCAAGGGGGAGAAGGCAAGCAAGGGGATATATAACTTTGTACAAACAATTCTAAGAAATCCCACCCCTAGAGGCTGGACCCCTGTGCCTATTTGCTGGGACAGGTGGCCTCACAATCTATCCCAGAATAAGTTTACCCAATACTAGCACAGAAACTACAGAATTACCTTATAGGGAAATCTCAATGTTAAGATGATGGCATGCGAGTAGGCTAGGGGAGGGGGAGAGGGGGAGACCACCTGATTTCCCCGAAATCATATGATTTACAGGAAAACGAAACTTAGGCCTAGTGAGGTCTACATCCTAACTAAATTTGTGCCATTTGAGTATTACCTTGCCTGATTTATTCCTAGGGAAGCTTTCACAATCTTGTATCCCACACACTGTCCTTCTCAGACTTCTCAAAGATTTTCTTTTATTAATCATCTGATGTAGTTTGTAGTGGGATGTTGAAGGCCAGTTGTCTGGAGGAAGAGAGATATTCAGTGCAATGGAAATATGGAACTCTGGGAAATATGGAAATTGAATGAATCCTTTTACTTCCTTTCATTTATTTTTTTAAAAAAATTTAACATTGACATTTAAAAAATTTTGAATTCTAAATTATCTCCCTTCCTCCTGTCTGTCCCTCAACTATTAAGAAGGCAAGCAACATAATATCAACTATACATGAGAAGTCATGTAGAATCTTTTTCCATATTAAACATGTTGGGAAAAAAGGCAAAAAAAAAAACAGAAAGGAAAATAAATAAAGTGAAAAAAATATACTTCAATATGCATTCAGAGTTCATTGGGAACTGGATAGCTCTCAAAGAATAGTATTTTCTTTTCCCTTTTAATTAAAAGGGAAACATCACAAGGATGAATAAGGAGGTTCACTCATGCCTGGCAAGAGACATTCGAGTGGTCAAATTCACAAGGGCAAGGAAGACACGAAAGGGTGAATAGCGGGGCTTCTTAAACTTCTTCGTGTACTATGCACCCCTTTGGTAGTCTGGCAAAGCCTACAAACCCCCAGGAGGTGAGGTGGTGCCATGGATAGAGCGCTAGACCTGGAACCGGGAACTCCTGAGTCCAAATGAGACCTCAGAGGCTTACTAGCGGTGTGACCCTGGGCAAGTCACTTAACCTCTGCTTACCCTAGTTTCTCCATGTTTTACACATGGGAATAGTAAATAACACCACCACCTAACCTGCAGGGTTGTTGTGACGATTGAGTGAGATACTAGTTGTAAAGTGTTTAGCTCAGTGCCTGCCACATAGTAGGTCCTATATAAATGTTAGCTATTATTACTTAGGCTCATATCTGTGTCCTGCATTTCTGACCAAAGGAAATGATATATTTCAGTTAAAGATTAATGAAAATAAAGATGCATTTTTCCCATCCAAGTTCAGGGATACCCTCAAATCTGGTCCATGGACCTCTGGTTAAGCACCCTGGTGTAAAGGGTACAACCTGCATTTTGAACAGCTACCTGTGCCCCCACTGCTGGCCCTAACATCTCCACCTATTACTACCCTTGGAAGAAATATCTTTGGAATTGGATGAAGTTTCCGGAACTTTTCTCTGCTGGAGAAATGATGACAAAGACAGAATTGTTTGTTTCTCCTTCCCCCTCTCCCTTGTCACCCTCTGTCTGGGAGTACAAATGTTAAATCCAAAGTTTTCTTGTTCTTTAAAGTTCACTTACAATGTCTGGTTTTTTAAAAAAATCAATTCATATCGATATATAATTTATTTTTAATTAATTTTGGACTTGCAGCTATATAAAGTGATCAATTATAATTGTTTCAGATCAGTGAGCTTCATTATTTGTGAATAGGAACTTGCAAAAAGAAACAGAGACAGTGAGATGTATTATACAAAGAGAGACAGAGAACAAAGGTTCTCTCTGAATGTTGGGATTTTCGTCTTGTCTAGGGGCTCAGGAATCATATGAAAGAGAATATTATTAATATATGAAAAAAGGCTTCCCAAAGCGGGATAAAATTTGAACTGGGGGTTTCCCTTTAGGCAAAATTGTGAGTAGGAAGTAGTTTGACTGTCTGAAGGGAGCTGGGAAGCTGCATCGCCTATTCATGGACCAAGCAATGCCTTTGTAGGAGTGAGACTGAGTGAAAACTACAGAATAGGTCATAGTGGGTAGAAGAAAAAAGAGAATGTTTAGCTAAGACTGGCAACCACCACAGTCCAAATAGTGGAACCAGAGGAAAGTGAATGAGATTTTGACTCTTTTCTTTCTGTAGCACCTCAGTAGGTGGATTTTGTTGCCTCATACAAACAACCCAGACAGACTTCTAACTATACATTTACTTCATGATACCAAGAATCATGTATATTTGTGTTTGTACCTTATCCCCTATTAGACTGTAATGCCCATGGAGAAGAGACCACGTATTATCTAAGCTTTGTATCTCCTACAATGAGTGATTAAAAATGTTTTTCTGTTAAACTACAAATATAATTTACCTAGATTTTTAGAAAAGCTTTGGACAAAGTGTCTCATACTTTCTTATGCGGAGAGAGAGGGGATATGCATTAGACGATAATACAATCAGATGGATTCAAAGCCAATTGGATGGCTGGACTAAAAGAGTAGTTGTTTTTATTTTTAAATTCAATTTTATTTTATGTTCAGTTCCAGATTTTCTCTCTCCCAACTTCCCTCCCTTTCCCATAATTAAGAAAGCAAGAAGAAAACACACTTCAAGCATGTATAGACAAATATCTGCTTTGGGCCATGTTAAAACAAACAAACCAACCTCAGTGTGCATATCACTTCACCTTCTGGAGGAAGGTGGCTTGCTTTATATGAATCCTCTAGAATTGTGTTTGGCCATTTTGTTGATCAGATTTCTTAAGTCTTTCAAAGTCGATTATCTTTACGATATTGCTGTTACTATATAAAGTATTGTCCTGGTTCTGCTCACTTCCCTTTGTATCAGTTCAAACAGGTCTTCTCAGGACTCTCTGAAACCATCCCCTTCATCATTTCTTATAGAACAATAGTATTCTGTATTGGTAACTAGGGTGAGATTTTTTTTTTTTTTACTGTTTTCTCTTTTAGCACTTATTTAATCAAGTGCCCTTGAAGAGTCTTGCCTTTGTTTCTTTGATTGAATTAGGAGCCTTTGATGACCTCCTTGCCTCAAGGGAAAGCCTGGTTTGCATGGGTTTGAGTGACATGTTTGTGACACTTTTAGGCCACATGGGTTTGAGTCCCACATTTGTGACCCTTTTAGGTCATGCGGGTTTGAGTTGCACATTGTGATGCCCTTTGACCCTGAATAAGATATATAAACCCAAAGTTTGACGTTCTCCCTTGGGGCTCTCAGTCACTGGAAGAGTGGCATGGGACTCTGGGCAGCCATTTTAAAAACCCCCCAGCTTGTGAATCCAGATGTTGATGCTTTCCTGGTGACTATGAATTGTGATTTGGTCTGTTTATATTGTGTATGTTTGTAATTTGTTTGTATTTGCTCTGCAGTTCAGGGTGCTGGCTTTTCTTCCTGAACTGAGTGAATGATATTTGTATGTTGGATTAAAGTAAGATTGTTAACCCCTTAAAGTTACTTTCTTTAGTAAAGCAGATCAAAGAACCTGTGTTAGCGGCCTTCTGTGTGCTGGTTGTTGTTGGTTTTACACAACCGCAGTAGCTGCTAACAAGATTGTTGCTACATATTCCATCACATTCATAGTCCATAACTCAATCAGCATTCCCTAATTGATGGGCACTCTTTCAATTTCCAATTCTTTGCTACTACAAAAGAGCTGATATACACACACATACACACACACACACACATATATACATGTATATATATACACACGCACACACACACACACACACACATGTCTTTCCCTCTTTCTTTGATGTCTTTGGAATAGAGGCCTAATAGTGGTATCTCTAGGTCAAAGGGTATGCACAGTTTACCACTTTTGAAAAATAGTCAGAGTGGTTATTAATGGGGCATCTAGGTGGCTCAATGGATAGACTGCTGGGTTTGGAGTCAGGAAGAATTTATCCTCCTGAGTTCAAATCTGGCCTCAGACACTTACTAGCTGTGTAATTCCAGACAAGTTGCTTAACCTTATCTGCCTCAGTTTCCTCAACTATAAAACAATCTGGAGAAAACTCCAAATGGGGTCATGAACGGTAGGACATAACTGAAATAACTGAACAACAATAAAAGTTATTAATGGTTCAATGTCCGGCAGGAGGTCTCCATTGGAATATCCCAAGGATCCGTGCTTCTTGTTTAACTTTTTTTTTTCAATGACTCGGACAAAGATAGAAAAGAGATTTTCAGATAATTATCCCCAAATCTCTTTCCACCTTTATCCAAGTCATTGCAGTGATGATGAGGGATAGTTAACACATTGGATGACATAGGCTAGAATACTGAGCTGAATCTAATAAGATGAAATTCAATAGGGACCATGTAAAATCTTGCCTCTGGGGCAAAAAAATCAATTCCACAAATGTAAGATGGACGAGATATGGATAGATGTCAGGTATTATGAAAAAGATCTGGAGGTTTTAGTGGACTACAAGCTCAATATATGTCAGAGCATGATATGGCAGCCAGAAAAGCTGAGGTCCCCTCTAACTCCCAAATTCTATGATTTTGTGACTGTGGTTTTCACTCAGCTGGTTTCGTTGGCATTATCTTGTAGATATGTGATGCCCAAATATTTCTTTTTACAAAAGCTCTTTTGTTTGACTAATTCTGTCCACCCACCCACCTTCACTTATCATTTATAGAGTTAAGCTACAGATCAATCTAGAACACTGCTGGAACAATTGACTTTTCCACCAAATTGGTGAGTTGTTTTGATCCATCAGGCAGCCTGTTTTTCTAGCCAGTACCAACCCACCCACCAATTTTCTCTGTCAGTTTTTTTTCACTGAATTGCCAGGTGTTTTTGCTTTTAATATAGCCCTGACTAATTCCTTCTGTTAGTAAAGTACAGGGTTAGGAGGATTAGGGAGCCAAGTGAAGGCTTTTCCCTCCCAGTCCCCATGACCAGATCTTAGAGATTTTCTCATCAAGTTTAAAGCATTGTTTTAGTGCACAGCTGTCTCAAGTAACAGTATAATTTTACCCCAGTGGGTACTGGGGTAATGAATACTCTCAGTAGTCAAATATTATCATCAGCTTCCCCCATGGTTTCAAGAGGAAAAGACCTACCCTCAAACTTTACGAGTGATGCTTTCAGAATTAAGGAGAAGATCTGGAAATCACTAAATCAAACAGAGTAGCAAGTTCCCTGGGTTTTGCTTTGTCCTCAAAGGTCAACACTACCAAACAGTCGGCACCCATATACCAGGGGTATTTAATGTGTCTTAGCAGCTGCCAATGACACTAAAGGCTTTAAACACTTCTATTTAGAATTTTTCTATCATTACATGCCTTCCCCAACTCCACTTCTTTCTCAGGGACTGATAATCAAATCAATGTTACAATTGTTACTCTGAATGGTATGGCATTCGATGGCCTGTGGCTACTGACTTGTACGTACCTTAAGATGAAGCTCCCTCTCTTGAGTGCCAGCCTGGATGCCCTCACATCCAACCATGACTGCGCCGTCCCCCTCATCCCTCTTCCCCATCCTTCCATTTCAACTCCTGGACCCCCTGGTCTATTTGGAAACGAATAGCCCCTCATATTAGACTTATGACCACAGAAATGGTTTTTATGTATTTTGCATGTTATTTGTATGTGCCCGTATTGTCCCTTCCTCACCCCATACAGTGTAAAGTCTTTGAGAACCACAACTATTTTCTTTTGTCAGTGCCTAGCACATAATAAGTGCTGAATCAATGAACCAATGAATGAATGAATGAATGAAAAAACAATTCTTAAGCACTTACTCTCTTTATTTCTCAGGCTCTGTGCTAAACATTGGGGTTACAAAGGAAATGCAAAACAGTCCTTGCCCTTATATTTTAACAGAGGAGATAATGTGTTTATACTTGCATACAAACATATATATATATATGTATATATATATATATATATATATAAAATGTATGTAGTATATATGTGTGTATTTGATATATATATACACACTTACACACATCTGGTATGTATGTGCATATGCCTTATGCGTGTATATATACATATATATGCCATATATGTGTATTTATATGTATGTATCTATGAATATAGACACACCCACAAACATTCCTAGACATATGCACACACATATATGGGACAAATGGAAATACATGTGCATATGACACATGAACAACATATACATACATACATGTACATATATACATTTACAATACATACACATACATACATGTAGATATTACATATAGATACTATGTATATGTGTACATATATACATACATACATACACACATACATACATACATACATACATACATACATACATACATAGGACCTGGGTTCAAATACTGCTTTTAAATAGTATGTGACCTTGGGTAACTCACTTTACCCCTCTGGATCTCAATTTTCTCATCTGTGAAATCAAGCGGTTAGACCCAATGACCTCAAAGGTCCCTTGCAGTTCTAAATCTATACTCCTATGAAGAAAAACCACAATAGATGGAATTCCAAAGTGAAGAACTGCATCCAAGCAGAGCTCCATTATTATCCTAAGAAAAGCAGGCAGAGTTCAAGCAGGGCTGCTATTTCACTGAGACTCTTTCCTTTTCTGCTTTTTTTTTAACCAAACGGAGATGAATTGTACTTGTCAGTGGGATCTGCAGGCTTAGAAAAACAGTCGTCTTTCTTGTGCTTCTCTCAGCTGCGTGAGAGTTCAGAGAACAGGGTACCTCAGCTGGAACAAACCACAAAGTCTAACAGCATTGATAAAAGAAAATATTTTAACTGCATCTCTGGGCTTTTAAGAGAAGCTATGAAAGCCCCATCACTTGAAATTATAAAGTGACTTGGACAAAACATCCTGTATCCTATCGGGTTCCCTCCTGCCTAGGAAGCACGAGGTGGATCAGATTTGATGGAAACGATTTCTCGTTAATTTCAGAGTCAAAGGTTGTTAGTTACTGTTTCTACCTTCTTGGGAAATACAGAAACATTCTGAGGGCTGAGCAGACCAGCTACAGAATCAATCCCCTGAAACAGGGGTTCTCAGCCCCCGTCAGTCAGTCAGCAAACATTTGTTCAGTACTTACACTGTGCCATGTACTGTGCTAAGCTCTGAGGTCTATAAACTTATTTTTTTAATATTTTGATAATTATATTTCAGTATAATTGACTTCATTTAGAATCCTATGTATTTTATTTTATTCATTTAAAAACATTATTTTGAAAGACTTCGCAGACTTCATTAGACTGCCAAAGGGGTCCAAGACCCAGAAATTCTGCCCTGGAATCTCTTTAAGAACTGTTGAGGAAGATTCATTCATGTTTAAAACCCCTGGGATGGGAGACAGAGGGGAGAACCAGATATCCAGAGATCATAGCATCATGGGATTGGAGATTTAGAGCCAGGAGGGACCTTAGAGAGAATCTAGTCCAACCCCTATATTTTAAAGATAATATATATTATTTTATTATTTTTCTTTTATAATATTTTAAAAATATTATGTTTTATTTTAAAATAGTGTCTTACTCAAGAGAGCACAGGAAAAGTGAAAGAGTCAGGGTCTGAACCCAGGTCTTTTGATTCCAAATTCAGCACTCTTTGGCATCGGCTCCTTAGAGGGCCCAGGCAGATCTCTCAGGAAACTTCTCTTGCACAAGAGAGAGGAAACTGTGGAATAAAAGGCTATGGGGGGAAGATAGAAAACTAGTGAAGTCATTGGGCCTCCAGCATTCCTACAAAGTGAGCATGTTGCTGCCCTCATATAAGAACTTGCAATTTTGCAAAAGAAACCCACAGTTAATGCCTCCTCTACCTGCTCGATGCAGCACTAAGGACTCAGAGTGTCCCCAATCAATAGTGAGGAGTGATGATTAATTCACATTAATAATATTAGAGGCAACTTGGCACGGTAGAAAGAGAGATGGGCTTCCCTGAAGCCAAAAAGGTCTAGATTCAAGTTTCACCTCTGACATATTAGCAAGTCACACAGCTGCTCAGTGCTCCGGGCAATTATCTAAAATGACGTCGCAGAGAAGGTGCCAACCTGCATTGGTCGAGTGTTTCCTCACCTGGGAGTTTCTTCTGTCATGGGTCCAGACCCTAGTCCTCTAGGCTGGGCATTGGGCCAGGCATTAGAGACAAAACAAAATAAAACAGCCCCTGCTCTCAAGGAGTTTATTTACTCTCAGGCAAATAATTAAGTACATGATTGATTCAAAATAAATACATGGTAATGGTGGGGGAGGGAGAAGGGGAGACGCTCCCCTCCCCCCACCCAGGCCAGATCAGGAAAGCCCTCATGGAAGGGAGAGAGGCATTGGAGCTGAACCATAAACCCCACCATGACCAGATAGTGAGGCTCTGTGATGCTGAGCAAAGTCACTTCGCTTCAATGGAGAGCATTCACTTAGGAATATGAGCTTTTTGAATCTTAAGGGCTACAGAATTGGGAGTTCGGGTTATCATAGCCCAGTACTTCTGGGTCCTGGAATGAAAAAGACTGAGCCCTGTCTCTTTTGCCAGTGATAAGTGTGGGTCAGGCGTTCTGCAGTGGGAATGTGCTGGGCAGGGAAGAACTGTCTCCCATTCTCACAAGGACCCAAGGGACTCCCGTATCATGAGTTTCTGTATACACACATAGGCTCCACTATGTACTCCACCAGACTGCTGGACCAGGACACAAAAAAGGTTAAAAACCCTTGACCATTCCCTTTATTCTCTTTTCTGTTCTGAACTTAAATACCCCCCAAAACGATGTTTCCATACAACAACAGAACACATGCACATTTACACATGCACATTTCTCTTCCTCACTTCCAGCTTTGCTTCTTATGTGGCAACAGGAAGCCTGTAATTTTACATCTCGCGGTGCTTTATCAATCAATCAATCACTAAACATTTATTAAACACCTGCTGTATATCAGGTGCTTCTCTGAGTGCTAGGGATAAAAAAGTCTAAAGACAGTCCCTGCCCTCCAGACACTTACAGTCTAATATGCAAAGCAATACATACATACATATGCACATACACTTACACACACATACGCATACAGAAACTATATACAGAATAAATAAGAAATAATTAATAGAAGGAAGGCACTAGAATTAAGAAGAGTTGGAAAAGGCTTCTTGTTCAAGGTAGGCTTTTAGTTGTGACTTAAAGGAAGCCAGAGAGGTCAGACATCGGTGGAGAACATTCTAGGCATTAATCGTCTTTCCTATTCTTCCCTACACTTTGCTTTGGTGAATAAAGGAAATTTATTGCCAATAGCCTTCCCTTCCTTCCTCTGTGCCTTTTTTCTACTGGTCCCATCTTCATTTTCCCAACGGAGGAGCTCTCTAATATTCATTTATACCATTCACTATCTTCTTTTCTCTCTAGAAAATATGAAATAAGCCCAGGTTCAGTCACTTAAACACACTTAACTTTCATGCTAAATAACTGGGGTGGGCATTTTTAACCACGAACTTGCTTTTTCTTTTTTAATATTATAGCTGGTTTTTTTATATAATACATATGTATTTGTATTTTATTTTATGTATTAAAAGCATTTCTCTGATAAGGCATCTATAGGCCTCACCAGACTGCTGGGCCAGGACACAAAGTTTAAAATCTTTGGACATTCCATTTTATCTCTTTTTGTGCTCAACTTAAATACGAAAAAAGGGTATTTCCATACACACAGCAGAACATACCCTGCTCTCCCACAATTGTAAGTGTAACCATAAATCTTCATTTCATAGCACTGTTTGTTTTTTTTAAAACATATATAATAAATTCTACCCATTATTAAAAAAAAATCTGCTTGCCTATGCCCTCTTCTGTTCTCTTCTGTGCATTTAAAAAAATACTTTAATGGCCAGCCTCGGGTGTGTGTGTGTGTGTGTGTCTATTGTTAACCCCTCATTCCCCTCTCCCTCTGAAAAAAATGAGAGAAGGGAAAAAACCCCTAGTAACACACAAGCAAAATGAATCCACAATGGCCATGTTAAAAAGTTTAAATAGAGCTTTCCCTTTTAAAGGGGCATGTCGCTCTCCATCTTTTCAGGAGTTGGGGAAACAGTGGGCAGAGCTGTGCTATCTCCTTCAGGCCACTGAAGTATGGTATTTTTTAATTTCAAAAAATGTATATTACTCTTCTGTTTTTATATCACTTTCCTTTCTCTGTATTTCTCTTCCTCTCCCCTCCCCAAATACCTACCCCTTCTAACAAAGAATAAGAAAGGGAAGAAAGAAACAAAAATTAATTAAGCACCTACTGTGTTGTCTCATCTGTAAAATGAGCCAAAGAAGGAAATGGCAAACTACTCCAACAGCTTTGCCAAGAAAACCCTGAATGTCACCACAAAGAGTTGGACACGGCTAAAGAATGACTAAACAGAAAGGAGGAGAAGGAGGAGCAGGAGGAGGAGGAGGAGGAGAATGCCAGGCAGTATATGAAAGAGCAAAAATCACTCTCAAAACAAAACAGCAAAGCTAGTATATCAACTGAGTCCGACTCTATGCAACATTCTGCACCTGTAGTCCTTCATCTCAGCAAAGAAGGAGGGAGGTGCTTTTTCTAATCTTTTTTTCAGGCACAACATACTGTGAAACAATTCCACTTTGTATCTGCTTCTCTGGCTGGTTTCAACAACCTGAGCATCTCCTAGTGAGCCACCCTTCCCTGCCTCCTTTTGTGTATTGTCGGAGGCAGAGACTGTCTTTTTTTTATTAATTGTACCCCAAATGCTAGTACAGTGCTTAGCACATAGTAGGCACTTAACAAATGTTGGTTGAATTGTTGAATTCAAATCCCCTACTGTGCCACTTGACTTGCTATGTGACCTTGGACAAGTCACTGATTCTAGCAAGGTGTCAGATTCCACATTTGGAAAAGGTTAATGATTCCCATTTGAAAAGACTTGCTGTATAAATATACTGGCTAATTCACGTTCATATGGCACCTTAAGATTTGAAACACCTATTCCTGTGAAGCAGGTGTTACAAATATTAATAGCCTCCTTTTCACAGATAAGAATGAGAGGTTCTGATATGTTAAGTGATTTGCCCAGGTGAGTATGTCTAGTAAGTATGAGAGCTGGGATTTGAATCCATCCCTCTTCTTAATCCAAGACAGCTTCCTTCTACCCTGGAGGTGTTTTCTCTTGTTTCTCTTAAGACCATCAGATCTTAATTTTCAAGTGGTCAAACCAGATTAAAATGTAACTGGGAAATGTTTAATGAAATAAACAAACACATAATGCAACATAGATAAGGTTAATTTGTGGGGTTTTTTTGGTAAATAGTATTTCATTTTTCCAATTACATGTAAAGATAGTTTCCAGCATTTATTTTTCATAAGATTTTGAGTTCCAATTTTTTTCTCCTTCTTTCCTTCCCCTCTCTCCTCCCCAAGATGGCAAGCAATTTCATATATGCGCAATCATGGAAACATATTTCCACATCAGTCATGTTCTGAAAGAAGAAACAGAACAAAAGGGGAAAGCTGGAAAAAAGGGAAAATAGTACGCTTTGATTTGCATTCAGACTCTAAAGCTCTTTCTCTAGATGTGGGAAGCATTTTCCATCACTAGTCTTTTGGAATGGTCTTGGATCATTGTATTGCTGAGAAGAGCTAAGTCAGTCATAGCTGATCATCACACTATGTTGCTGTTACAATGTTCTCCTGGTTCTGCTCCCTTTACTCAGCATCAGGTCATATAAGTCTTTCCAAGTTTTTCTAAAATCCGTGTGCTCATCATTTCTTACAGCACAACAGTATTCCATTACATTCATATACCACAACTTGTTCAGCCATTCCTCAATTGATGGGCATTCTCCCACTTTCCAATTCTTTGCTACCACAAAAAGAGCTGATATAAATACTTTTGTACATGTGAGTCCTTTTCTCTTTTTTATGATCTCTTTGGGATACAGGCCTACTAGTATTGCTGGATAAAAGAGTATGCGTAGTTCGATTGCCCTTTGGGCACAGTTCCACAACTTTTCAAGTTAATATGTGACTCACAAGGATGTTTCTATTTGAGTCCAACACCACTGCACCACACCAAACTCCTTCCCAAGGACCAATGAGACAATGTCCATTGAATGTGCTTTAGAAAGCAGAGAGTGTGAGGAATAGGCCAAGTTTTATTTGAAGATGGGATAGCTTTTCTGTGCTGTGAGACAACTTGCCTGTTCTTCCAGGGGAGAAGCATATTCACTGGAAGACAGCCATCTTATGGATGAATTCTCAAAAACCTTTAAAAAGCAATTAATACATGTGCCACACAAATAATTCTCAAATTTAAGCAAGCAATGTTTGAGGGTATTTTTTGGTCTGTGTTTTCTTTTTACAATGTGACTAACATGGAAATATGTTTTTCATGTGGGTTATTGCAGCTTTCCTTAGTAGTTCACACTCTGTACTATAGTTTATCATATGCTAATAATATAATCATGTGGTAATAGGAGCTGGTCAGAAAAAGCCTGAAAGAAAGGGAAATAAATCAAAGGCAGTCACTTTAGGGAGGTAGAGAATTTGGCACATAAAATTAAAACAAATACTAAAATTGTTTTTGCAAGTAATTTAAAAATGTTTTTAAAAATTAAGCAAGAAATTACTATCAAATTCTCTTTATGAGGCAAAAATAATCTCTACCAACTAAAACCAGGGAAAGATAAAGCAAAGAAAGAAAACTATTGACCAGTATCGCTAACGAATATTGATTCAATAATTTTAAATAAAATTCCAGCAAAAGACTATAGCAATATAATTTTTTAAAAATTCACCATGACCAACTTTGATTTATACTGTGGGTACAAAGATATTCAACTGTAAGGTAGTAGGTTAGAATTTGCAACTGCCTTACTTTCTCTCATCTCTCTATTTAAAAGAAAAGTGGCAGCAACCACTTCCTCTTTATTCAAATTTTCATGAGGACATTGATCTCTGGGCCATCTGCTCACATATGCTTACTTTCAAAAGACATTTGAAACATCTCGATAAAGTGATTGCCTTTGATTTATTTCCTCTTCTTGCAGGTTTTTCTGGATAAACTATGGACAGAGTATGAACTATTAAGGTAGGCTGCAATAACCCACAGCTTTAGCAGAGTTAAAGTGCAATAGCTTCTGAAAGAAAGAAAGGAGGAAGAGGGAAATAAAGGAGAAAAAACAAGAGAAAGTGAAGATAAGCTTTCTGTTTTCATTTGATTCTGTAACCAAGCATTAATAACACAAATAACTAGGATTTATATAGCACCCCTACTATGCGCTAGGCACTGTGCCAAGTGTAGCTGTTTTTATCCCTATTTTACAGTTGAGGAAACTGAAGCACGCGGAGGTTAAGTGACTTGCCCAGGGTCACACAGCTAGTTAGTATCTGAGGTTGGATTTGAATTTGAACTCAGGTCTTCCTGAAACCAAGCCCAGCCTGCTATCCACTGGGCCTTCTAATTGACTAACTCACAACTCATCACTGTCATACCAGTTTTCAGAAGAAGAAATCAAAGCTATGTATAGTCAAATAAAAAATGCTATTGATTGGAGAACTGCAAATTAAAACAATTCTGCGGTACTACCTCATACCTATCAGAAATGATAAATGTTGGAAGGGATAAGGGGAAATAAAAACACTAATAAACTGTTGTCAGAGTTGTGAACTGGTCCAACCTTTACGGAGAACAATTTAGAATTACATCCAAAGGGCCATATAGCTGTAAATACCCTTGGACCCAGAACTACAACTACCAGTTCTGTACCCCAAAGAGATCAGAGAAAAAGGAGAAGAACCTGTACAAAATATTTATAGCATCTCTTCTTGTGGTGACAAAAAATTGGAAGTTGAGGGGATGCCTATCAAGTGGGGAATGGCTGAACAAGTTGAGGCATATGATTGTGATGGAATCCTATTATGTTGAAAAGGGGTGGTTTCAGAATTCTATGGGAAGATCTTTACCAACTAATGCAAAGTGAAGTAAGCAAAACCAGGAGACCTTTACGCACAGTAACAGCAATGTTGTAATGATGGCCAACTATAAAAAACTTGGCTACTCCAATCAATACGGTGATCCAAGACAACTCCAAAAGATTCATGATGAAAAATGCCACCCACCTCTAGAGAAAGAACTAATGAACCCTGAGTGCAAATTGAAGTATAATTTTTCACTTTTTTATTTTTCTTGCTTTTTGGGGGAATATGACTAATGTGGACGTCTGTTTTGCATGATTTCATATACGTAATTGCTTGCCTTCTCAGTGGGCAGGGGAGGAATGAGAGGTAGGGAAAAAAAAATTGGACCTCATTTTTTTAAAAAAGAATGTTAAATAATAAATATTTTTTAAAAAGAAATAGTTGTTGATTTTTTAAAATGAAGGTAAAACTTCCTCTTGCTAATTTCTTCATTCACATTGTCATAGTCATTGTGTGTGTTGTCCTATTGGTTCTGGTTATTTTACTGTTTCAGGATCCCAACCCCCTTAATAAGCACTTAGCTTATTATCTCCTCATTCCTCCCAATTGGGTGTGATCATACCTCACACACTAGGTTTGGTTTCCCACACTAGGTCCACAGGTCCTCTCCCTGATGTAGAAGCAGATCAGAGTCTTTATAGATATAGGGCAGAGTCTTGCTCTGAAGCATGTCTCGCCTCTGAGGCCACAGATAGGTAAACACGAATGAATTTGGAAGCCAGACATTTCTAGCAAGGCAGAATCCAAGTTCGAGGTGGGGGTGGGGTAATCAGGCAAGAAGAAGAGAGACATTCATAGCATCATAAATTTTTAACTGGATACCACCTTAAAAGTGATAATTATTTTTCATATGTGGAAACTGAGGCCCCGAGAGGTTGAATAACTTGCCCAGGATCACACAACTAATAAGGTAGTATTTTAATTAAGGTCTTTCTGATTCCAAGCCCGGCATCCATCCCCAGTCCCACCTGAGGTTTGTTTTATTTCATTATGGTTCCCAGGGACTTTTAGATTTCTTCTCTTTCACATTACGGGTGCCCTGAATCTCCAAGGCTCACATCTGGACTTCCCCTTACCCCTTACTTTCTCCTTACCAATACCATGGCAGGTTTTCTTCCATATAGAAATTCATTTGTTTTCTCATCTTTTCCAATTGAGATTCCTCCATCTCCCACCCCCATGTCTTTGCCTTGGCTGTCCTTCATGCCTAGAATGCTTTGTCTCCTCCTTTATGGCTCTTATAATCCCTCACTTCCTTCAAAGCTGAGCCCAATCAATATTTATTAAGTACTTATTATGTGCCAGGCACTGTGCTAAGCACTGGGGATACAAAAAGAGAGAAAAGACAGTGCCTGCCTTCAAAAAGCTTATAATCTAATAGAGGAGATAACATGCAAACAAATATATACAAAGCCAACTATATACAGGATAAATAGGAAATAATTAACAGAGGGAAGGCAATAGAATTAAGAGGGCTTGGGGAAGGCTTCCAGTAAAACGTGGGATTTTAATTGGAACTTAAAGGAAGCCGGGGAGGTCAGTGGGTGGAGTGGAGAAGAGAGAGTATTCCAGGTGTGGGGGACAGCCAAGGAAATGCTGAGAGCCAAGAGATTCCCAAACTCAATCTTCCATATGAAGCCTTCCCTGATCCTCTCAGCTGTCTCATGCCTCCCAGCCAAAACATTATTGTATCCCTTTGGCATTTATTTTATATGTCTATTATATATATATATATATATATATATATATATATATATATATATATATGTAGGTATATATGTGTTTGTATGTATGTATCTATCTATCTATCTATCTATCATCTCCTAGTAAGATCATAATGTCCTTGAGGGCAGGGACTGACAGTTTGGGCTGTCTTTGTATCCCTAAAATCCAGCACTGTGCCTGGCACATAGCAAGCACTTTTAAAATGCTTGTTGGTGGATTTTCAATGAATCAGAAGACAATATTTATTGTTTCTGGAGAAAGAATAGTAATTGGGCCTTAAGTCCACAAAGCCCGATGAGACTAAACAGGATGGCAGCTCTCCTTACCTGTTCCTTGGCTTTCCTAGGCTGATCTTTCCTTTTCCATCCCCTCCTCTCCCATGTCCCCCAAGAGCAAAGGAGCTGTCATTGTCTGGGAAACTTATTGTGCCAGCTCTCTCTCATCCTTCTTCTTTGTGGAGTTGCTTTCATATATATACATACATACATATATACATATACGTATATATATACAACTCAGGGATGCCCTATTTATAAGTCCCATGGGTGTGTGACCTTTGGAGTGCCAGGCTCATTGCCATCCTAAGCACAAATTGCCCTTTTTAAAGGATATTGTACTTATTTGTGGACCACTTCTCTGATGGAGAGGCAGTGATAAATACCGATATAGCCAGACCTTGCGAGCGGATGGATGGCAAAGGCAAGAAGCCAGGCCAGTTGGGCTCAGGTCACAGCTGGAGAGGGATCAATCCTTGGCCACTCAGCAGGTGACTCTGGGGGCATAATGCCACCCTATGGGCCCCAGTTTTCCCTTCTATAAATAAACATTCAAGTAGCCTGGAGGAACTGAGAGTGAAGCACCCAGGTGCCTCTCCTCCTTAAGAGAGGACAGGGACCTCAGCTTGGCAACACCTCTTATGTTCCCTCCACTTCCCTGCAACAGCTTTCATAGTATGAGCAGTGTCTAGCAAATAGCCATGAACGTACAATGGTATGCCTTTTTACCTCAAGGAACAAACAGACTCTTTTGTTTACCATTTGAAACTCTTCACAACTTGGCCCCAAACTATGTTTTTAGACTAATTACAAATGTCTTCTCTCCACACATACTGTGGTCCTGTCCAACTAGTCCTTCTTACTGTTTGTCATACTCAGCAATCCATCTCCTATCTCCAAGCCTTTGCCCAGGCAGTCCCCTCTACCTGGAATGCTCTCCCTCCTCACCTCACCCTCTTAGAACTCCTGGCTTCCTTCAGGATTCAGTTCAGTTTCCACCTTTGACCTGAGACATTTCCTGATCTCTCCACCTGCCAGATCCTACTTCCAATTAATCTGTGTTGCCTTCCCCAGTAGAATCTAGGCTTCCTGAAGGCAGAGACTCCTTTACTTTTGTCTTTTTCTACCTGGCGTCTAGCATAGTGCCTGACACACAATGAGTACTTAATAAATTCTTGTAGCATGACTAATGAGCCTCTGTTGGTTGTTTGATTCATTAATTAACACATTTTTGCTGAATCTGATTGAGATCAACTCAGAGGCAAGTTTACCACCTTGACTCCACCGCAGAAAGGTAAGTTGATGAATACAAGAAGCAAACTCCAAGCCAGGCTGGCTTTGTTCAGTGTTGAAGCACATTTATTCCGAAAAGGCTAAAACAACAGCTAAGAGGAAAGAACCCGACACTGCATTAAACAGACCTCCCTTGGCAAAGTAGGTCAGATACAGACTCAATTCCCAGAGAGGGTGAATGGAGGAAATTTAGTGTAGTAGGAGTCATGAGAAGCCAGAGGGAGAAAGGTCACTGTGTCTGTAAAGTAGAAAGGAAGGAGGGGTGTGGGTCCCTGCCTCGGATCTGATGGGAAAGGAGAAGGGAAGGTGAAGGGAGCATCTTCACTTCTTTGAATTATCAGCTGACTTTTTAAAGCAGGGAGTAGGGGAGCTTTCTGAGAACTTGGGTGAGTCCTTCGAGGGAGTAGGTACTTTGGAGAGCTCCCATTCAGAAAGGAACCGGCCTGGGTGGGCTTAGTGGCATGGAAGGTACCCCTACTGTGGGGTGGGGGACTAAGCAGACACTATCCCACAAAGACAACAGAGATCTGGCTGCTCTGTTTCCTTGTGATTTTGCCCTAGGATATATTGAACTGTCTTTGTCAAAGTCAGGATCTGGTAACAGCTTTGTCTCTGTCTCTCTGTCTCCATCTCTGTCTGTCTCTACTTCTGTGTCTCTGTCTTTATCTGTTTCTTGCTATGTCTCTTTCTGAATCTGTCTCTCTTTTCATCTCTGTGTCTTCTTTTGGTGGGGAACCTAAGAGCCCTTCTATTTTTTTCTTATTAGTTTCAAGACACCCATACAGATGACCTTCAATCAAATAAGCCCGATGGGACCCTAGGAGAGGTATTAATTTTTCATCTAATTTCATCCTCCTTTTCAGGAATGTTTGTATGTCTCTATTTTTAGGGTTATGGTTAAACATTCATCTCAATTTTCTCATTAGACCAGACCCGTAATTTTACCAATGTAAAGAAATTCTAATGAGGATAATCTCCCTCTGCCAATGTAGACAGTATTTGTTCTAAAGCTTAGAGTCTTAGAGTGTTGTTTGGGGGCATTGAAAGGTTAAGTGACTTTCCCGAGTCACATGTGTCACAGACAGAACTTAAATCAAGTCTTTCTGACTCTAAGGCCAGCTGTCTATCCATTACTCCACACTACCTACCTCCCACTTTACTGAAGTCCTTTTTATACCCTCCTATTTGTGTGTTCATCAGGAAGACAGAAAAGCCTGGTAGGGGATCTTTTTGTCCCTATCTCTGTGAATAGCAGCAGACACTTGGGAGGTGGCTACCATCGATAAAATTATGAGTGAGAATTTGACATGATGAGACCCCAGCCTTAGAATAGTCTAATGTATCTTTTCTCCAAGTCAGTGAGTCAGTCAATAAACATTTATGCTTACCTTTATGCTAGGCACTATGATAAGTCCTGAGTATATCAAGAAAGACAAAAACATGCCTTCAAGGATGCGTACACAGATCCATATAGTTCTCAGACTTTTCTATTCTACCCTTCTATGTCCAAAAGAGACAAGAGAATGGCCATGCAGACCTTCTCAAAGTAAGTTTTTAGGCCACCTTTAGTTGCTTTTGTGATCCATTTCTAACCCTATCCCAAACCCACACCATATATGGACTCCCTGGACTCATTGTCATGGACCTCAGAATTGGCTCTATGCAGTGGCTTTGAGCCTTTAACAACATGGCTGTCTCTGGCTTGATCCCAAACTTCCCGAATCACGAAGGTTCCCACCTGCTTCACAGAACCATCGAATTTCAGAATTGGCAGGTTCCTCAGACTTCATTTCTGATAGCCTATACCCAAAGCAATAGTACCCTTTATGATATTACTGACAAACAGCTTTTTGGCCTCTGTTCAAAGACCATTCATGATGGGGATTTCACTACCTTCTAAGACAGCTCATAGACACCTCTACTTTGTAAGGGAATTCTCCCTCATATGGAGTCATGGTCTGTTTTCTTGCAATTTCCACCTACTCTTCCTAGTTCTGTTCTCTGGAGTCAAGTAGACCGAATCTTACCCTTCTATAGGATGGCCCTTCAAATATTTGAAGGCACTGTCTTTTCTTCAGAGTCAGCACCCCCACTTCTGTCAACCAATCCTCAAATTGCCAAGATTAAGGGCCCCTCACTGTCCTGGATGTCTGCCTCTGTGTACACAAACAGCTCATCAATGTCTTATCTGAGATGTGGGACCCCAAACTGAATGTGATACTCCAGGTATGATAAGAGCTAAGCAGGTCACAGCTGGACTATTACCTCCCACACTCAAGGAGTTGGGGTTGTTTCATTCATAATATCGGTATCCCCAGTGCCTTACACAGTGTTTGGGGTAAAGTGGGCCCTTAATGAAGACTTATTGAATATTGATAGATTGAATGCGCTATCAAGATCACTTTAGCTTTATTGAGCACAAAGGGTTACCACACCATATAGCTGACCTAAATTAAGAGGTAGAATGCTGGATCTGGAGTCAGGAAGAACTGAATTCAAATATGGCCTAAGACTATTCATTAGCTATGTGACCCTGGGAAAGCCACTTAACCTCCCTCTGCCTCAATTTCCTTATCTGTAAAATTGGGATAAGAATAGCATCTACCTCCCAAGGTTGTTGTAAGGATAGAAGGAAATCATATTTTTTAAAAGTGTTTTGCAAGCTAAAAGTACTATGTAAATGCTAACTATGAGCACAGTGATGATGATACCTTCAGTCCACTAAAATCCCTAGATTCTCCTTTGCAAGAGACAATGTGGAGCAGTGGACAGCGCATTAGACATGAAGCCAGGAGGAACCGAGTTTAAATCTCACCTCAGACACTTAGCAGCTGGGTGATGCTGGGTCAGATCTAACTTCTCCATGGCTGTTTCCTCATCTGAAAAATGAGAGGGTTGGACTTGATGGCCTCCAAGTTCCCTTACAGCTCTGGTTCTATGATCTTATGTGTAATCACATCTGTCTCAGGAGAACTCAGATTGACTTTCATCATTTTCCTGACACTTAGTGGGGGATTCACACTAACAGTCTTTTATCTACACTCACATAGAAACTGAGCTCTTTGGCAGTTAGCAATGTCTTCCTCCCCGCACCCCTAAAATTTTCATGTCTTGAGTTTTTACATTCCTTTGGAATACATTTCCCAATTTCCCTTAATCTAAAATATGTATCTTTATTTTTTTCCTTTCAAAAAAAGGGCCAAGACGGCTAGGTGGTGCAATGGATAGGGCCCTGGCCCAGGAGACAAATGGACTTGAGTTCAGATTCTAACCTCAGACAGTTGACGCTTACTAGCTGTGTGACCCTGGGCAAGTCCCTTAACCCTGATTGCCTATCCCCCCAAAAAATAGATATTTGTCTACTTGCACAGATGGTTTTCTTTACCTCGAGCAATTTTCAAATTTTATTATTTATTTTATTATTCTATTTATTTATCAATTAACAAATATTTATTAAGCACCTACCACTGTGCCAGGTGCTGGGGATACAAGAATAAAGAAGGAAACATTCCTTACCCTCAAGAGGCTTACATTCTAATGGGGTAGGTTTATCCCTCTTCAGTTAAAACTTGTTAGATTTGGGGTCTTGTTCCTGCCTATTGAAATATTTTTGGTGTTTCTTGGATTTGTGTTATCTGTGAATTTGAAGAGGATACCAGCTTGGCCTTCATCCAAGTCGCTGATGAAATGTTAAACACAACAGGAACAAGAAAGAACCATTTGCTATTTCACTAGAGATATCCCTTTGGGTTAACAGCTCAGTCATTTTCAGTCGTGTCTGACTCTTCGTGACCCCATTTGGGGTTTTCTTGGCAAAGGTACTGGAGTGGTTTGCCATTTCCTTCTCCAGCTCATTTGACAGATGGGGAAACTGAGGCAAACCAGGGTAAGTGACTTGCCCAGGGTCACACAACTAGTAAGTGTCTGGAACTAGATTTGAGCTCAGGAAGATGAGTCTTCCTGATTCCAAGCCCTGTGCTCCATGCACCGTGTCACCTGGCTAGTTTCAGGTGGACATCAGTTCCTTAATCACCACCAAGGAGTTTGACTAAATTTAGAAAAATGAGACTGTCCTGTCATACACGAGTGAGCCTTATGGATCTCAAAGAGGCCCCCAATTCAGATGTTTTTTTTTTGTTTGGGGGAGTTTTTGTTTGTTTTCAGACTACCCCCATCCCTGCCTTGTTTCTTATCCCTTTTCAGTGCTCCATGCTCCCTTGTGTCCTACAGCTTGCCAACCTGTCCTCGTTCCTGCTGATTTCGTTTAACAAAACCTTTTTGCTCAGACAGTTTAGAGCTAGAGTCTTTCACAGCCCAGGCAAGCCCTCACTGCCATTCTCCCAGCTGACACCTGCCTCTGGGCATCCCCATTAGCTGCTTGCCCTGTCCCTGGCTCTCAGCTGCTCTCGTTAACAGTCGGCTCACCACTCTACCCTAGTCACCTCCTGGCTGCATCAGCCAATCTGTGTCTCTCCATCTTGTCAACAATAATAGATTCTATGTGATTTCATCGCAACTACTTTGGGGACTTAAAGACTTTCACAGAAGATGCATAGATAGCATCCAGTGATGTTTAAAAAAATAACCAAAAACAATGAGCTTTTTTTTTTTAACGAGGACATTTTAACTTACACGAAGGAAGATTGGAGGCATAACTTGTGATGCCCATAACTACGAGGCAGGGATGGGGGGGTCGCCATAACCACGAGGGGTAGGGATGGGGGGTCAAGGCAACGGATGCTTCTGTACCTCAGTGACTGGAGAGAAAGGAATACAATGAGGATTCAGTCACCAGAGGAGGGATGTCTGTGCCTCATGGGCGATTACCTACAGGCTTTGGCAGGAATAGAAAGAGGGTCAATGATGGTACAAGACATAGAATTATCAGATCATGGAGTCATAGGATCATGGACTTAGAGCTGGAAGGGGCCTTACAGGGCATTTAATTCAACCCCACTCATTTTACAGGGGAGGAAACTGAGGCACAGAGAAGCTAAGTGACCTATCCAATCATAGATCTAGAGTTGGGAAAGACCTCCGAGGTCATTTAGTCAAAGCTTCTCATGTTACAGATGAGGAACTGGGGTCCAGAGAAGTGAGTGATTTGCTAAAAGAAGGAAGAAAACAAGGTAATGTACTAAGTGATTTAAAAAATATTGTCTCTTTTTATTCCCACAACAACCCCTGGGAGATAGGTGCTATTAATGTGCCTATTTTATGGATGGGAAAACAGAGGCAAATTGGGTTAAGTGACTTGTCCAGGGTCACACATGTAGCAAGTGTCTGAGGCTGGATTTGAACTCAGGCTTTCCTGATTCTAGATCCAGCACTCTATCCAAGGTAGTTTCTCACTGCCCCAGGTCATACAGGTAGCCTGCATCAGAGGTAAGACTTTGGTTTTTGAATCATAGATTTAGATCTCACTCCACTTTGCATCTGCCACTCTGCCTGGTTTCAAATCCAGGGTACAAGATATCTCCATACCAGGTGTTCCCTGGTTTCCTTCCCCTTTCCTTCCAGGTTCCTTTTGTGTGTCGTGTCCTACCATTTCTAGGGGTGGGGTGAGGGGGGAGTCTTTTTCCTAATTGTATCCCCAGCACCTAGTACAGTGAGTGGGATCATGTCAGTACTTAATGAATGTTTAGTGAATTGAATTGAATCAAGATAATGGACATTTTAGAAATGCTTGTCAATTGACGGGTTGACTACTTGCAGCTCTCGCCCTACCTGGGCTTCTGGTAAGCCTTTTCTTTGGCACTAGGAACAGTTAGTTGTTTTCATTGGCACTTGGGTATCAGAGGGAAGCCAGGCTTCTCAAGGACTGGGGCTGCCTTCTCACCTGTGTGGAGAAAAAAATCTGTCTCTACCACATGCCTTCCATCTTCACTTCTAGGTTATCCTGGGAGATGTCACCTCAAAAAACTGGAGCCTTTGCGACCAGCTCCAAATCCTGAAGGGGGAAGGAGGGAGGGGAGGCAGCCGTTTGCCTTCTGGAGAATATTTCTCCCCCAAACCAATGACAAAGAGTTTGTTAATTGCCCTCAAGATAGATCCAGTTCACAGATGCTTTAGCTGCAAATTAGTCCCAAATCAGAACAATTGTTGGAGGCAAAGGGGAACCTATTTGCAACAGTGAGAAAATTAGAAATTCTCCCCAAATACTATCTCCCTGAACAGATTTAAATTCACCAAATGAAAAGCAATGAATGATGGCAGGCTGCCTTCTGTGGTTCAAGGGAAAGACAGACACAGCTGCTTCTTGAAATTATGAATCAATCTATTATCCGGCTGATGAGCAAGAAGCATTTCGAACATTAATTAACTGAGCATATCTGTGACCCAGATGGTTAAAGCGAGGAGCTAACTTGGATTGGGAGTGATAGTTTATCTTCTGCCTGAAGCCTCTCAGAATAATTCAATAATGAGGAAACAAGGTGGCCATGGTGGCTCGGACTCACAAACTCTTCATCCAAGCTCCCTGCCTCCTAAAGCATGGAGATTATTTGTCTTCCAAAGGTTCAGCATCCCACCTTAAAACCACACAAACTTTCACCACGGTCAGAATCTCTCACACAGCTCCTGACCAAAGGCACTCAGGCATCTAGGCTTAGTGTTGTCTCTGCCAAAATACACGACAACTGAAAGGACAGAAGAATTCAGAGCCTAGAGATCCATTTGCTTAAAGTAAGAGTTTAAAGGGCAGCTAGGTGGCACAGTGGATAGAGCACCAGCCCTAAAGTCAGGGGGATCTGAATTCAAGTCTAGTCTCAGACACTTATTAACTTTATGACCCTGGGCAAATCACTTAGTCCTGATTGCCTCAAGAGAAAAATAAAGTAATAATGTACAGTCCCCAGGTATACCAGGCTGTGTAGATGGAACAGAATGTCTCTACCTTCTACTGATGATTTTACCCTGCTTAAGCTGGACCTATGCTTTTATTGGTATAGATTATTTTCTTTATCAGTTAGAGTCAATAACTATTCTGCAACCGATATCAAATTGCCTGGAGCATCAAAAGGTTAATTTACTTGCCCAGGGTCACATACCCAAGGTGTGTCAGCAATGGCAGGTCTTGAACCCAGCTTTCTATCCATCGTGATCTGAATCCTTATCCTACTGATTGTAGTTGGATGAATAAAATCAAGCAAACAGTCATGGAAAAACCTGGGCATGCTCCATAATCCACTGAATTGGCTATAAAAATGGAGTTTACAACTGCTTTAGAATTCAATGTCTTTTTCAACATTTTGAAATCAAGCACTGATGTTACGTACTCATTTGTTAAATCCAAATAACCCTGATTCGGATTTCTAGGATTGTGGAAGAATCATCTTAACCCAACCTATAGTTTGGGCGGAAAACAAAGTGTCTTCTACTTTTGGTTACAACATAAGCTTGGACAAGGCATCGGAGCCTGTTATAGACGGAGGAGATGTGAGGAGAGCCCAGGCAAAAATCCCATCCCAAAACAGTCAACCAGGAAACCTCAATGTTGTGGTGCCTTCAAGATGGAAGAGACGGAGGTCAACTCATATCTTCTGGCCAATGCTGAATCTCTTTCTACAGACTTTCTGTTGGTTGATCATTCAATGGGATGTAGTAGAAACAGCACTGAAGTTTGAGTCAGAAGAGGAGAGTTCAAATCCTGCCTCTGGCACCCACTACTATTTCCACCTTAGGCAGTCACTCAGCTTCTTGGGATCTCAACTTCCTCATCTGTAAGATGAGTGGGGTCAAACAGACGGCTTCTAAGGTCTCTTCCCATTCTAGATCTAGAGTCCTATGATTCTGGCCTCTGTCAGCAGTAAGGAGTTTCCATCCTCACAAAGAACACAGTTTCTTTGCTGGGCTGCTCTGTTAATAAATTTCTCCCTATAATGAACTAAATTAGGACAATGTAAAGACCACTAGCTCTGAGGCCAGAGGACTGAGTTATAATCATAACTCTGCGATTTACTACATGTGACTTTGGGCAGGTCACTTCAGTTGCATGGGCCTCAGTTTCCCTCCTGAGGATGGGACTAGGTGGTATCTGAGGAGCTCTAGATTCATGATACTATGTAGCCCCTTTGTCACCAGTCTGGGAGCATTGCCAGGAAGATTGTGAACTGGCGGCATCCTATAATTGTCACCCAGCCTTGATGGTTCCTTAGCTCTCCGCCTAGCATATTCAGTTAGTCTCCAATGACCATTTGAGTCTATATCCATAATATCACTCATATTTGTCCTTTTCTGTCTATTTGCACATTCATTACTTCTTGTCTAGACTATTAGTCTTCCAAATGATGTCTCTATTTACACGCCATCTCCTTTAGTTTAGCTGAGCCTTCAAGGGGGGCAGTGTGGTGTAGAGTCTCTGGCATTAGAAAGCTTGGATTTTAATATTGCCTCAGATGCCTGTTATCTTTGTGACTGATCTTGAACAAATCACTGTCTCAGGCCTCAGTTTCCTTTTTTTGTAAAATTTTTGTAAATTTTGTAAAATTAGGGCCACTGAGGTCTTTTCCAACTCTTAGTGTGTAATTCTATAATCATTTCCTGTCCTTGGCCAGAACACCTACTTTGATGGGAAGCGACTTGAAGTGTGTAATTGACAAAAGATAAATTGGAGATTATGAGGGAGGGGACAGGGTGCCTGTGAGAGGGAAAAAATCCCCAAATAGACTTGCACACCCCAGATAATTATTGAATGTTTTTTCCTCAGAAGAGCAAAACCACAGAGCAATGGCTATTCTTCTAACCAGATCGTAGATAATTACAACTACCCTAGTATTCTTGAGAAAGGCTTATGGGGTGAAGGAGGGACTGGTTTTTTAAAGGAGATAATGGTACTGAGACATCCCCAGGTACCACATAGAGAGAGGGCTAAACAAAATGAGAGCAGAGAAGGCAGACTATTTCTACACAACTCTTCTTCCCGAATTTCACACTTTTACCTAGAATCTCTTAAAGTCTGATAGCTTTGAAAGAGATTATTCATCTAGTTCTATATACTCCAAATTTACCAATGGATGAGTAAATGAATCAAAAGTATTTCCTAAGCACTTACTTTATGCCAAGCATTACTGGGGATATGAATACAAGAGCAGGTCAGGGCCTTCCCTTAAGAAGTTTACTGTCCAGCAGGAAGAGACAATATGTACAAGAAACTGGCAGCTGGGGAAGGGAGTTTGGATCCAAAAGTATTGATCTGATTATGGGCTGAGAGCAAGAGGTGGAAACTGGTCAGTGGGAGGGATATAGAAAGTTGTATGCACATGGTGACAAGAAGGTGACCAGAGTGGATGGCCAAGTGAAATATGAACATAAGAAGCATGGTACCTTCTCCATATGGTGGGCTCTGTGAGTCTATGCTCACTCACCATTCAGGACAGGGTCAGAGATCCAGAAGTTTCTAGGCTTCTAAGTGTCTAGACACAGAGTTGGGAGAGGCCTGTGAGGCCAACTCAGACCCACCTGTTCATTTTACAGGTGAGGACAACAGCTTAGCTCCCTATATTTCCCATGAATGAAACTTATTCTCATGCCCCCTGATCATTGCACAAATACTCTAAGTATCTTTCATATCAGGAGAATCACATGCCTTCATGGTCATTCAGAGATCAGTTCCTTTGGACCTTTAACAATTCAATGGTGAGTTCTCCATTTCTGGAGGGCTAACTTGGTCTATTGAATGGAAACCTGGCAAGAGTTTGTGGATGAGGGGGCAGAGCCAAGATGGTGGCTGGAAAGCAGGGACTTGCCTACAGCTCTCCCCCAGGTCCCTCCAAACACCTATAAAAATGGCTCTGAACAAATTCTAGAGCTGCAGAACCCACAAAATAGCAGAGGGAAGCAGGGCTCCATCCCAGGAAAGCCTGGATGGTTGCTGGGAAGGGTCTATCGCACAGAGCTGGGAGTGGAGCAAAGCACAGCCCAGCATGGGCTGCGCCAGGACCAACCAGACTGGGAGTCAGGCAGAACAGGCAGTAGGGCCCTGAATCATTGAGCTGTGGCACTTACCAGACTTCTCAACACACAAATGTAAAAGACAACAGAGAAGGTTAGTGGAAAAACTGCTAAATTGGAGTGAAAGGAGTGCACAGTAGGCCCTAGCTCTGGGGGCACAGAAGTGGTGCAGCTCTGGGGTTGCTCCCAGAGCTCCAGCTGCAGTTGCTTCTGGCCCCAGGCCCACCCGGTGGGAGGAATTAAGCAGTGGATCAGAGCGGGAGTGCAGAGCCTGCTTGGATCTGGGTCATGGTCCAGGTTGGCAGATCTTAGGGGAGGAGGATCACTGGTGTGCTAGAGTTTGCTGTGTGGAAATAGCTCTGAAAACGGCAACATAGCCCCTCAAGCTTGGGACAAAGTACTCTCTACTCTACAAGTAGTCATACGCTGACAAAAAGCTCAAGGGTCAAGTAGTTGGCTGGGAACATGAACAGCAGTGAAAACAAACTCGGACTCAAATTCAGACTTTGGAATCTTTTTTGTGACAAAGCAGATCTAAACATACAGCCAGAAGAAGTCAACAAAGTCAAAGAGCCTACATCAACATCCTCCAAGAAAAATATGAATTGGTCTCAGGCCATGGAAGAGCTCAAAAAGGATTTGGAAAAGCAAGTCAGAGAAGTAGAGGAAAAATTGGGAAGAGAAATGAGAGTGATGCAAGAAAATAACAGAAAACAAGTCAATGACTGGCTAAAGGAGACCCCCAAAATACTGAAGAAAATAGCACCTTAAAAATAGGCTAACTCAAATGGCAAAAGAGCTCCAAAAAGCCGATGAGGAGAACAATGCCTTGAAAGGCAGAATTAGCCAAATGGAAAAGGAGGTCCAAAAAATCACTGAAGAAAATACTACCTTAAAAATTAGACTGGAGCAAGTGGAAGTTAGTGACTTTATGAGAAATCAAGATATTATAAAACAGAACCAAAGAAATGAAAAAACGGAAGATAATGTGAAATATCTCTTTGGAAATATCTCACTGACCTGGAAAATAGATCCAGGAGAGATAATTTAAAAATTATTGGACTACCTGAAAGCCATGATCAAAAAAAGAGCCTATACATCATCTTTCAAGAAATTATCAAGGAAAATTGCCCTGATATTCTAGAGCCAGAGGGTAAAATAGAAATTGAAAGAAGCTACTGATCACCTCTTGAAAAAGATCCCAAAAGGAAAACTCCTAGAAATATTGTTGCCAAATTCCAGAATTCCCAGATCAAGGAAAAAATACTGCAAGTGGCCAGAAAGAAACAATTTGAGTATTGTGGAAACACAATCAAAATAATACAAGATCTAGCAGCTTCTACATTAAGGGATTGAAGGGCTTGGAATATGATATTCCAGAAGTCAAAGGAGCTAGTATTAAAGCCAAGAATTACCTACCCAGCAAAACTGAGTATAAAGCTCCAAGGCAAAATATGGATTTTCAATAAAATAGAGGACTTTCAAGCTTTCTCAGTGAAAAGATCAGAGATGAATCGAAAATTTGGCTTTCAAACACAAGAATCAAGAGAAGCATGAAAAGGTAAACAAGAAAGAGAAATCATAAGGGACTTACTAAAGTTGAACTGTTTTGCTTACATTCCCACATGGAAAGATAATGTGTGTAATTCATGAGACCTTTCTCAGTATTAGGGTAGTTGAAGGGAATATACATATACGTATATAGACAGAGGGCACAGGATGAGTTGAATATGAAGGGATGATATCTAAAAACTTAAAATGAAATTAAGGGATGAGAGAGGAATATGTTGAGAGAGGGAGAAAGGGAGAGATAGAATGGGGTAAATTATCTCACATAAAAGTGGTAAGAAAAAGCAGTTTATTGGAAGGGAAGAGGGAGCTGGTGAGGGGGAATGAGTGAATCTTGCTGTCATCGGATTTGACTTGGGAAGGGAATAACATACACACTCAATTGGGTTTCTTACCCCACATGAAAGTAGGGGGAAAGGGATAAGAAAGGGGGGATGATAGAAGGGAAGGCAGATGGGGGAAGAAGTAATCAAAAGCAAACACTTTCGAAAAGGGACAGGTACAAGGGAGAAAATTGAATAAAGGGGGACAGGATAGGATGGAGGGAAATATAGTTAGTCTTTCACAACATGACTATTTATGGGAGTGTTTGGCATAATGATACATGTATGGCCTATGTTGAATTGCTTGCCTTCTTATGGAGGGTGGATAGGGAGGGAAGAGGGGAGAAAATTTGGAACTTAAAGTTTTAAAAGCAGATGCTCAAAAAAAGTTCTTCTTGCATGCAACTGGGAAATAAGATATACAGGCAATAGGGCATAGAAATCTATCTTGCCCTACAAGAAAGTAAGGGGAAAAGGGATGGGGGGAGGAAGGGGAGTGGAGTGACAGAAGGAAGGGCTGACTGGGGAATGGAACAATCAGAATATATGCCATCTTGGAGTGTGGGGAGGATAGAAATAGGGAGAAAATTTGTAACTCAAAATCTTGTGGAAACTGATGCTGAAAACTAAAAAATATTAAATAATAAAGTATGGAATTCAAAAAAAAAAGAGTCTGTGGATGAGATCTTTGGTGTCCAGCCCTGGTATACAGATGGGTACCCACTGGCACGGATCCATCCTACAGTTTGGTTACACCTTTATAATGGAAGGAAACCAATTCATGCAGGCAAACACAGCCTTGGTGGTCTTTGTCTTTACTGTCTTTTGTTGATAATACTAGAAAATAATTTAAGGTCATTAGCTATTTTTCCAGAGAGAAGAGCTTATCAATGTATCCTGGCATGAAAGAAATAGTTTCTTCTTAATAATCTGCTAATTCCTAGCTCTAGTCCTAAGCGCATGACCTTCCTCTGACATAAGGACACCACATCCCAGTGGTCAAAAGAAGCACTTTCAGGGGCTCTGTCCCCAGAGGACCAGTACCGAGGCTGCTCTTGATTTGACAGGCATTCTGAGCTTCAGCCTCCCCAGATAGAATTAGAGGATTAAGAGAGCCCTCTCTATGCTAATAGCTCAATGCAGGCCCATCACTCTCCTAAAGCATTCTTGTGTTATTGGGCCAATATATCATTATAGTGAGGTGTTTGGATGATGCATGGCTTCAAAGATGGAGCTATCAAAAGAGTGAGTCTAAGAGCAGATTAAATTTAATTATAAGATAAAAGGCTGCTCTCCTTCACTCTGATGATGAATTAACTGGGGGGAAGTAGAGATGTGGGAAGACAAATAAAAAACAATAAATGGCATTTGCATATTGTTTTAAAGTTTGCAAAGCACCTTTTATATATTATTTCATTTGAGGCTCATAGCAACTGTGTGAGACAGGCACTATAAATATTATTATCTGCATTTGACATATGAGGAGCCAGATGCTGAGAGCACTAAAACGACTTTGCTACAAACATAAAACTCGTAAGTATCAAGGGTGAGATGTAAACCCAGGTTTTCCCAATTCCTGGTCCTCCATTGAAGCCATTAAGTCATACTACTTTTCTACAGGACAAAGAGGGGAGGCTTTGCTAAGAGGCCCACAAGTCCCATAAATGTTTCAGGGACAAATGACACCAGTTGGTAGATCGCTTAATATTTATGACTGCTCTCATTCCTCAGCACCTCTCTCTATATATCTTGAGAATTTGGTTAGGGGTGAAAATATCTCGCCTCAACACAACTACAGTTGATCTGATTATCTTTACTCCTCCCCCATTCCACCACCACCACCACCACCATCACCACTACCACCAAGGCCTCCTCCTCATATGTACTGTCACCATTCATCTGGTCCTCCAAGTTCTCAATCTTGATGCCACCTTGGACTTCTCCCACTCTCCCACCCCAACCTACCCTCACATCCCAGCATTTGCTAAGTTATCTCTATGGCATTTTTCACTAAGTTACCTTTATCTCCACTCATCTAGCTACCACTCTAATTTAGGATCTCCTTCATTAGTCTAGACTGAACTATTGCAACAGCCTCCTAATCAGCTTTCCCGCCTCTAGTCTCTTCCTATTCCAATCCATCCCTCACACAGTCACCAAAATGCTTTTCCTAAAGGATAGGCTAACCATGTCATTATCCCTACTCAATAAATTCCAATGGATCCCAGGTGATTCTAGGATCAACTAAAGGCTTCTCCATTTGGCATTTACATCTCTTCAGAACTTCACCCTTTCCAGACTTCTTACACATTATCCCCTCCAGGCTTTGTGTGGTGCAGTCTTGTACCCAACATATGTTCCCACACATGATATTCCAAGCCTCATTTTTGATGCTTTTACAAAGGCAGTCTATCATTCCTGGAATGCTTATACTCCTCACCTCTGCCTCATGGAATTCCTAATTTTCTCCAAGACTCATCTTGCGCTCCCCGTCTTACATGAAGCTTTCCCTGGTCCCCCACTTTTGTGGCCCTCCCACCCTAAACTACCTTGTATTTATTTTATGTATGTTCTGCACCCCCACTCACACACATATGTGTGTGTGTGTGTATGTGTATGTACAAATGGGCTCCTGTGATAGAACAGAAGCTTCTCGAGGGCAGGTACCCTCTCGGTTTCATATTTGTATCTCCAGTGCCTAGCACAGTGTCTAAATTAGGCAGTAAATAGCTGCTGATTCATCACTTGACCCCAAATTTAAAAAAATATTCATTAAGATTCTGGAAAGTTCCAGTTCCCTACTCCCTACTTTCTATATGCATGTTCATGTTTAGGAATGTTCATATTGTTGAATTGGAACTAAAATTCATCCTGACAACTATTATCTCAGAGAATGGCACATTAGTTTTTTAGCTAACATTTATCCAAAGTAGTCACAATGTATTTTAACAATTTCTTTAAAAAACACAGCAACAGATTTGAAGGAGAGCTATCTCTCCTTCTCCCTATGATTTATTAATTCCCATCTGCTATAGACAGGTAAAATCCTCAGGTTTTACAAAACCAGTTCTGCTGGAGACCCTAGGGAATCATCTTCATGACATCTTTCCCTCACTACTGAAGTCTTAAGTGGTCTCTTCCTCTTCCAAAATCCTTCAGTAATCATTGTCTCTACTCATCACCTCAAAATTAATCTTTGATTGTCTAATGACTCCTATTGTTGACTGGAACTATTATACAAATCTTTAATTGTTATTTAAACAGGACTTTGAAGTAATTTTGTTCCTTTTCCTGACTCCTCTCTTACACCCAATTTCCTGGATTTTTAGGCTCCAGAAAGAATGCAGGGCTGACGTGACCCTCGTCATTTTCCCTAAATTGAGTTGCCTAAGGTCATTCTAATATCCCCTTGGAGTGGGACACTCTTAGGACTGAGGCAGTTGAAAGAAGAATCACCACATTTTGGTAGAAGGTACCAGAGAAGCTTGAGATGCAAGAGGAAAGTGAGAGAAGAAAGGAAGATAGGGACGTGGTCCTGTAGTGAACTGGGATAGGGAGGGACATTCTTCCCCATCCCTCACTCCTGACCACCCATGAAGGCTGCTAGGACCTTCTCTCTTTCCATTTATGCTGTATATATCTTAGACATAACTACTCGTTTTCATGTTGTATCTCTCTTTAGACTGTGAGCTACTTGAGGGCAGGGATTTCTTTGCCTTTCTTTGTATCTCCAGGATTTAGCACATTGCCTGCCTGGTATATATTGTGGTTGTTGTTGTTGGGTCATTTCAGTTGTGTCTGACTCTTTGTGATCCTAAAATGGGGTTTTCTTGATAAAGACACTGGAGTAGTTTACCATTTCCTCCTCTAGATCATTCTGCAGATGAGAAACAGACAAACAGGTTGAAGTGATTTGTGCATGGTAACACAGCTAGTAAGCATCTGAGGCCAGATTTGAACTCAGGAAGCTGTCTTCCTGGTTCCCAGCCCCACACTCCACCCACTCCACTCCACTACCCTGATGCCTGCCTGGCACATAGCAAGTGCTTAATGCATGCTTTGGATGACTGATTTTAACAGCAGCCTCACTTGGACTTTGGGTTATTCGTTTCTTGAAACAACGAGACTTGAAAGGGGGAAATGAACTTTAAATCATTATTTAAATTATCAAATTAGTAGCAACGATGCTTCTAATGCAAATTGGGCAGGTCTCTTTGTACTAAAATCTGAATCCTTTGCCTATTTGTTTATAAGAACATCGATTAATCATCAAGCAATTATTTGGTATCTGTTCTACGTCAGATGCTGTTCTAGGTGATAGGGATGCAAAGACAAAAATGCAACAATCATATCTATATATGTATATATACACACATGCACACACACATATATATACATACATACATATATAGACATACACACAGAGATGATAACACATGTATTATATATGTACATAAATTTATATATATGCACATATATATATACATACAGAGAGAGAGACAGACAGACAGACAGACAGACATATGATAGTTTAGGAGAAAAGGAATTAGCGTCTGGGGATATCAGGAAAGGCTGTATGTAAAGTGGGCACTTGAGCTGAGTTTGAAGAAAATTAAGAAAATTAAGGTAAGAATGGAGAAGGTTTCAGGACATAGGGATGAGGGGTCTGGGGTGGGGGGCAAGCTGTGTAAAGACATGGATGGAAGTGGGAGATGGAGTTCCCTGTATGAGGAACATTGCAATAAGGCCGGTTTGACCTACAAGAGATTTAAACATGCCTCCTCAGGGCCAGCTTCAGCTGTTTCTTCATTTTTGACAGTGAATTTCATATAACTTATTGGTCATTCGTTAAGCTATGAGAAAAATCAATGCTTCCTTTTAGGAGCAGAAATGGGATGGAGCCATTTTCTTGCAGTTGCTTCATTCCAAACGTTCCCTCCCATGTTGCTGGCAGGCTCTTTTCCAAACACTTCCAAAGGGTACAAGGTCAGCAGGAAATTAAAGGATTGGTTGAGAAATATGACCGCCTATCCAAATGTATGACAAACAGATGGCAATAGAATGAAGATGAAGAGAAATTTGTCTTCTGCTCCTGAGAGAGCCAGACATTAGGAAAGCTATGCCAACACAACCTTTTAACACAGTGCATCAGGTAGGAAGAGAAAACACCATTTGGTTCAATCCAAAAAGCATCAGATAGAAAGAATAGCTCCCCTTCCAGTCATCCATCCTGGGCCTGGAGGGAGCCATGAGGCCAGTCTTACTTGGCTTCTTTCCTTGTAATAAACCTAAAGGCCTGCATCCAGAAAAGGGTGGGCTGTTCAGGGATGAACTATGGCTATTTCCCGGTGATGGTAGAGAAAATCTCAGTGAAGAAAGAGAGAAGGTCACAGAATACTGTTGTCCCGTCCTGGTGGCGCTTAATGGCCCCAAGCCGTTGGCAGTACTCTGACTCCAGCTCAAATCTATCCCTTCATATTGTTCTTCAGTCGTTTTTCAGTTGGATCAGACTCTCCATGACCCCATTCAGGGTTTTCTTGGTGAAGACACTGGGATGGTTTGCCATTTTCTTCTCCAGTTCATTTTACAAATGAAGAAGCTGAGGCACACAGAGGTAAGTGACTTGCACAGGGTCACACAGCTAGTAAGTGTCTGAGACTGGATTTGGACTCAGGAAGATGAGTCTTCCTGACTCTAGGCCCTGAGCTCTATCCGCTGTGCCTCTTCATATTATGAGTCCATTCTGTGTTCATAATGCCATAATGGTTCCTAAGGTCCTTCCTGTACAAGATTTCTGCTTTGGCCTTGGCTTGGGTGTTCTGTGGCTATAGGATTGTTCTTGGACTGCAAGTGAGGGCCTCCTTGGGTGTGAAGTGAGTGGGAAACCACCTACGTTGAGAGAACTGAGGGGCCCATAAAGTTCTCACTCACTCCATCCCCCAGTTACCCCTGCCATTACTATCACTTTTGGATTGGAGCACTGAAGATCCTGTTTAGAATGACTGTGTGTTCTTTGGAAGGAGGAACACTTTCTGAACCCATTATTAGACATTAAGGCTGATGGAGAAACCCAATGATAAAAGCTATAACTAGTCTTTATATGGTACTTTCAAGTTTGCAAAGGCTTTGTAAAAATATTATCTCATTTTCTGCTCAACTTCTTCTCTACTTGAGAAGAAGGTACATCTATTATTCCCATTTTACAGATGAAAAAACTGAAGCAGACAGAGGTCATGGGGTCACATAACTGGTAAATGTCTGAAATGGAATTTTAACCCTCATCTTCTTGACTGCAGACCCAGCACTCAATCTACTGAGCAACCCAGCTGATAAACATTGGTCTGTGAGCAAGGACAGTAGAACACAGGATAAAAAAGATGGGAAAGGTGTAAGGAGGGTAGATTAGGCTCAGATAGGGGGATACCTTAGGGAGGATCCTGAGGCTAGGGGAAATTAAGAGAAATAGGAAAGTGACTAGGAAATTGGCTATTTTCTCTATTTTTTCAATAGGTAAAAGTGTAAGGTACCTTGAAGCTGCTGAGTGGTTTAGAAAATGTTTCCCTTCCCCAGGACCCATCCCTTCAGGCCAGTGTAAGGAGCCCCACCATTTCTAGAGAGTTTTCTTTCCCCACTTACTGAGTCACTGGAGTACTGGAGGCTTCTGCAGGCAAGCAGCAGGAATTTGATTATGCAAATATGTAGTGAGCTCTTAATGGGACTATCTTTATTGTGTTATATTTCATCATGTCGATCTTAACTCATGAAAGCAGGTGCAGCACTGAGCCAGCCTATAATGTGCTTGGTAAAAAAAACCAAAAAAAACAAAAACCAGGATGGGGGGAGAGAGGAATCAGGTGACAAGCTCAACCCCACACTGGTCCCTGTTCTCTATGACCTCCAAAGTCCCTGTAGACACAAGCTCATATCAGGGTACAGTGAAAGGAATGTTAGACTGTAATCAGAGGTGCTCCTAACTGACTGTGGGACTTTGGGCACTTCACATAACCTCTCTGGGCCTCAGTTTCCTCATCTTTGAAATGAATTGAATGACTTATATGGCCTCTAAAATATTTCTAAATCTATGATCCTATGACCTCAAGTATTGGGAAGTGGATTCTCAGTGTTCATTTATCTTCTAAAAGCCATGCTGCCATGCTACCCCCTTTTTTGGACAATTAAAAGGAGTTTATAATAAATACATCAAGGTATTAAAGCTGATGGGTTGATCGTTGAAGATCAGTCCCCATTTTCTTTAAAGAAAAGAAAACACTGTATTGTTGACTTCAGTCTATAGGGTAGTCATTGCTGGATAAAACCTCCATCTCCTAAGCAATGAGCCCTCCCTTGTAACAAAACAAAACAATTAAGCAAAACCAACCAACACAGTGCTTGTATCTGATTATATCCACAACATTCTGCACCTTTGGTCCACCATTTCTCTGCCAGGAGAAGGTGGTAGAGGAGTTAGGGGTCTGAACTCGATGTCAGGAAGACCTGAGTTTGAATCCTGCCATAGATACTCACTGGTCATGTTACTTTGCCCAAGTTTTCTCATCTACAGGGTGTTCCTAAAGTTTGGATACACAGGCAAAAATGCATACTTTCAAGAAATGAAATGATTGAAATTTTCAACAACATTTTATCTAATTGGAATATTAACAAATAATATCTTCAGCTTAAAAATAACATCATACGATTTCGTATCCATATTCCAAGAGTGAATGTGCTAAAATTGACAGCAACATGGAATTACTGAGTTATTGCGTTGAGTTCACGTGAATCTTGCAAAGCGCATTAACCTTTGTATCAGAAATGATGGAAATCATATTGAAGGTGTTATTTGTTAATATTCCAATTAAATAAAATGTGGTTGAAAATTTCATTCTTTTCAAAATATGCATTTTTGCCTATATGTCCAGACTTTAAGAACACTGTGTATAAAGTGAGAGGGCCTCTAGGAGTCCTTCTTGCTCTTAATCTGTGATCCTATCCTCTGTTCTCTGGAACCTAGATTGGCCATTATCCCGACTCAGAACCAGGCTTCCATTCCTTTACAATATTGTAGTCATTGTGCCAAGCGTTCTCTGCATCAGTTTATGAGAGTTCCCCGTGTTCCTCTGTATTGCCCATATTTGTTATTACTTCTTGCACAATCACACTCCATTATGTTCACATACCAGCCATTCCCCAGTCAATACTTTCTATCTTTCAACAAGACGATGTGACATATTGTAAACTAGGTACACTGCCCCAGCAGACCAGAGGGAGTGTGCATCTCCAAGACAGCAGAACTTTAAAGTCCCAAAGGCCAGAAGTCAACTCAGACAAACAGCAGTGAAGACAATCCCAGATCACTTCACCCCATGGGTCTTCCCTGAACTCTAGTTTTTATTGTCTACATACCATATCTGACATTTAGTCATATGTCATCTTGAATTCTTGTGTGACTGCATCCCGCCAATCCAAATAAGCTCATGAACAAAAGACCTTTGTATCACGCAGAGTGTTTAACACAGAGCTGAATACAGACAGGCGCCCAAATAAAATGGTGATTGATAAGTTGTTCTCTGAGTCTTCCAACACTCTGTCAGGTTGATACCCCCAGGAAATGTCATTGCCTAGAATGACTGACTCCTCTCCAAACACTTTGACCACAATGGTTGATGCAAGAGAACTATGTTTCATTAGAAGAAATCTCAGGATGTCACAAACCCATGAGACATACATATATACATATATGTGTGTGTGTGTGTGTGTGTATTATATGTGTGTATGTATGTATATTGTATGTGTATGTATATATGTATATATGTATGTGTACATACATACATATATACATATATATGTATATATACATGCCTGGACCCATACCTACAACAGAAAATTTAGGCTCGATGAAGAAAGAAACATGAGGTTGCATGACAGGGGTGCCTCCTTAAGTCTCTACCCAAAGAACTCCAGTGAGAGGAAAGCCTATTTCACTCTGGGACCATTCTAATTGTTTTTTGTTATTGTTTAACTGTTTCAATTGTGTCCAACTCTTCATGCATGTTTGGGGGTTTTCTTGACAGAGATACTAAAGTGGTTTGTCATTTCCTTTTCTTCATTTTACAGATAAGGAAACTGAGGCAAAGACAGTTAAGAGACTTGTTCAGGGTCGCACAGCTAGTAAATGTCTGAGGCCAGATTTGACCTCAGAAACATGAGTCTTTTTGATTCCAGATGTGGCATTCTATCCACTGTGCTTGCTACCTAGGAATTTTTTATGTCAAGCCTACTTTTACCTCTTTGTAATTTCTACCTAAGAGCTCCTGGCTCTTGCCTATCAGATCAGGAGGGAGTGCATTCCAGGCATGAGGATGAGCCTACATGAATTCACATGTTGAGTTTAGAGAATAGTTGGCCGTTCCCAAGTCATTCTGTTCCCCCTTACTCCCACTCCTTTCATCTAATGGTGGGAATTCCAGTCCAAATCAGTTAAACACGTCTAGGGAGGTAGAGTCTGAAGAGATGGGACCCAGAGCAGGTAGATTTTGGTGGCAGAAGAGAGAGCTACAGGGTATGAAAGCAGTAATGAAAATAGGGCCCCTGGATGGTGAAGAGGCATTACAAGTACATGGAAGTAGGGAAGAAACACCATCAGACAGGAAGGACTATGTTGAAATAATGACATATACAAGTACATTGTAATATAGAAAGCAAATTTCCATTCTAACCTTTGCTGAGGTTTGATCTGGGCCTTACTGAACTCTAAAAAGACTCGTTAAAGTGTTAAGTCTCCAGGTCTCAATAAATCTATTTTCCCTGAGGCTTATCCAATTTAATGGAAATTCAATCAATACCCATGTTAAATCATGCAACTCCAGTGGTGCCAATAACTCAGTAGATAGAGGCCTGAGAGTGAGCAATGATCAATGCCTAGAAAGGCTCTAATTGCTTATTCTGGCAGTGTCTGATTATGTCGGCTGCAACACTGATGATCCCAGTTATGGTATTATCATCCACCATTGCATGTGATGGCTTGCTTAATCATAACTGTGTGAACAGGTAGCATGTTGCATTGGGTCTAATGGAGGGTACACTGGTGTGTTCTAGCTCTCTCTAGTTCTAGCTCCACCACTTATTAGTTGTGTGACCTTGGATAAGTTTCTTGATGTCTCTGAGCCTCAGTTTCTCCTTCTGTAAAAATGAGGGTAATAATCCCCATCCAACCAGCCTTACAAGGTTTTCATGAGACTCAAGTCACAGGATCACAAATTCAGAGCTGGAAAGAATCTCAGATGTTCATAAGATCACTGTGCAAATTACAAAGACACGAATGTAAAGTATTATTAGACATGCTATCATGTCAATCAATAAACATTATTATTGTAAGAGAGCAGATCTGTTCAGCCCTGAGAATGCCAACTATGGTGTGGCAGACCTTCTAGAGAATACTGAGATACTGAAGAAAGAGGGGCCATGCCAACTTGGTAGTAAATAGCTTTGATTAAGGTTTCTTGGGTTAATAGAGGGATTTTACTCACAGGAGACCAGTCCTGGGCTGCAACAGGACTCAATGGTGGATCCCCATACCACTCTTAGGCTAGGTCAGGTAGTATATAGAATGAAAACTAAGAAGGCAGAATGCCAGGGATGGCTTAGGACCACATGCAAGTTTTCCCATGGAATAGTTAGAGCATCTTTTGCTGTTTACATTCATTCGAAGTAGTTTACAATAACTGGGAACCATAGGTCACATTCGTACTGCTCATCAGACTACTTAAACAGAAGTATGTTTTTGAATGTATAACTAAAGAGTAAGTCAACTTGAGTTGTAATATATTTTGGGGAGCCAGTTCACTACAACTTGTGACTGTAAACTTTGTACTGTAAATGTTTTGTAGTTTTCCCCCAATAAAATTTTTGGAACAAAAAGTGGGGGCAGCTAGGTGGTGCAGTGAGTAGAGCACCAGCCCTGGAGTCAGGAGTACATGAGTTCAAACTCAGCCTCAGACACTTGACACATTTACTAGCTGTGAGACCTTGAGCAAGTTACTTAACCCCAATTGCACTGCCTTCCCCCCTGCAAAAAAAAGAAAAAAAATCAAATACTACCATATACTACCTGTGTTAAGCACTGCGATAAATACTGAAGATACAAGGAGAGGCAAAAGACAGTCCCTGCCCTGCTTCCCATGTGTAATGGTGGGTTTGTATCTTGGTATTTCTGGTAAATATGTCCAAGTATCACTGGACATTTTTTATGTTTTAGCCTTCATTTTTTTTTCTTTTTTCAGACATCTTTCTTCTTTTGCTGATGAGTCCATCCTTTGTAAGGTTGAAGACATAGGTTAATCTGGACCTGATTCTGACCTATAGGGAGGAGTGAATTACTGAAGTAAAAGAATGGGAACCTGGGGAAGCAATAGCCACAAATTTTATAATTCTATATTGATGAAGAGGGGAAGTCTGGAAATGGAATTCATGCCTTGGGACTCTCCTATCCAGATTGGTAATTGCCTTTCCTAGACTACTATTTTAGGCAGGTTTTGACCATGCTTTGCTTCATTTCTGACATTTACAAACTGCCTTGATGTCATATATGTACCTTTTTCTCCCAAGCCCTCCAGTACTATAACCATGAACCGTGGTCAAGTAAATGATGCCATTGTTTGAGGTTGGGGTGTGTCAACCTACTTTCTTGTGGCCCCTATAACTTTCTTGACCAAAGTGTCTATCCATGGCCACAAATCCCTTATGTGTGTATTCCATCTATTATTAGAGTGTAAGTTCTCTGAGGGCAGGGATGATCTTTGCTTTTATAGTTGTTTCCCCAGTGCCTGGCACACAATAAGGGGTTAGTGGCATACTTTGTGTACAGCCACGTGACACAATGCATAGAATACTGGACTTGTAGTCAGGAAGACCTACATTGGAATCCCGTCTCTGACATTTCTCAGCTAATGACCCTCTCTGTTCCTCAGTTTCTTCATCATAAAATGGGGATAATAATAGCATCTGTCTCCCAGGACTGTTGTGAACCAGATAAGACATGAAAAGGGCTTCACAGATGTTAAAGAACTATATAAATATTCACTCTTATTATTATTTTTTATTCATTCAGCAACTTAACTTTTGAAAAAGTTGTATGCATGATGGAAGAAAGGACAGTCAATGTTGGATGAATAAAGGAGAACAGCATTGTCCCATAAGTTTAATGTCAAGGCTAATATCAATAGACATAACAATAAAAGAGCAGTAACTCACACTTACAGAGCACTTTAAAGTTTCCAAAATCCTTAATGACATTATGTAGGCAGCATATTATTATCTTCATTTTACAGATGAGGAAACTGAAGCTCTGGGAAGTAATGACCTGTCTGTGCTTATACAGGTAGTGACTGCAGCAGGATTGGAACACGTCTTCCAATTCCCCACCCAGTTCTCATTCTACTTTGCAACAACACTGTCTCCAGAACATATCAAGACTTTCAGTAAATGCCAAGGACCATAAAAGGGCCTTTGGGGGCCATGTTGGTGGCAAGAAGATGATCAAAGAGGGAATAAGAATGCTGCTTGAGGAGCAGATAATGGGTGACATAGAGGAAGAGACTCAACTCTTGTTAAGGGTGATCTTCAGACCAGGAAGTATAAAGGCGAAGTATTTAACTCAAAATCCAAAGCAAAGATAAGTACACCATTGATGAGAGAGCCCAGAGCCGTCCTTGGTACATTCAAATCACCAGGCCCAAATGAAAACTGTCATAGAATCCTGAACGACTTGCAAATGGGATTGCTGAGGGTATGTCAATGTTTTTGAAAATTCATGGAAAACAGAGAAAGATTTGAGATGGTGGGCATGTCTTCCAGTTTTCAAAAAACAGAAAAATGCAGACTTTTCCAATTCTAAGGAAGTGATTCTGACTTCAACTCCTATTAAAGAGATGTCTTGTGGCTCTTTAGAAAGTGAAGTTGTGATCACTTTATATCAGCATGAGTTCCCCCAAAAACTACTACAGCAGGCTAGCTTCATTGCCTCTGAGTTCTTGGATTCTGAAAGAATCTGAGAATATGGACATCTAGATTTTGAAAGTAGAAAGAAAAGGCACAAAGACATCATGTGTATTAGTATCGATGGAAGAACTTGAACCCTTTTGTATCAAGGTGGAGACAAGTATTATGCTCTTCACCGAGATCTTCAGGCTACAGAAATGATACAAAAGAATTGATTTGGGGCAATCACCTCCAAACTCCCTAAGCCATGTCAAAGAACACATTTCCATACATGTGATCGATCTTAACAAATTCCAATCCATGCAGTATAGAACATGTTGGTAGGTTACATTTATACATACATATATATATATCATATATATATTATATGTGTATATTCTTTTTAAAATCTACCTTATGCAGGACTACTTGAAGGATTATGGTTTCATCCTATCCCACCCCCCACCATCACTCATACTCCTTCACTAACTGTCTGGTGTAATTATTAATTGTAATGAGTTGATTGAAGTAAGGAGTGGGGGAAGCTCATTTATACTTCCCTTTGCTCTTTGCTACAGGTGTGTAATTTTTCCCCTTCTTAATTCCTACTCTTGTCTTTCCCTAAGTTCATTATATGCAGAATAGAAACTAATTTTCCATTACAAAGCCCTTAATGATCTTCTAATGAATTATTCACTCTGCTTTTACAGAAATGAATGTTTAATGGGCTGTTCTGTACTGAGTTAAAAATAAAATATCTAAAATGTGAAACAACAGACATTGCTGGATAGAGTCTAGAATCATGAAAGTCACAATCTTCTATAAAATGGTGCTCTCCATCAAATAGAGAGGCAGCATGGTGCATGGTGTAGGCTGTGGAATCAGGTCCTCTGACCTTTCAAGTCACTTCAACTCTCTGAGCCTCAATTCCCCCATTTATAAAATGAGGGGAAAGATGGACTAGATGATCTCATGTCCCTTCCATCTCTAGTTATGAGCCCATGATCTCAAGCTTACCCTTGTACCAATAGGAGGCTTATCAATACACAACAAAGAGACATGAATTTGGAGGTATCTTCCCAGGATAGAAACGAACCTGTGTGAGTCCAGAACTTGGGGTCCTGGGCCCTAGGTTATATACTATTTATGTGAGCTGAGCCTATGGTAGTCTCCACACAGGAAAAGAGAGAATCTCAGGGTGATAGGCAATCCCAGAGCTCAAAGAGAGAAATCAATGACGATTGTATTAGTGAGAAGTGTGCATGAGTATTTCTAATGACTCAAGACACAAAGCTGAAGGAAATGAATCTGGAGTCTTCAGGCTGCAGAGGAACTAGCACACTTACATTTTCATTATAACCTTCAGCGTTGATTAGTTAACTCCTGCAAGTTTCTCTATTGACTAATTTTGACAACTCAGTATTCCTGCACTCACTGGCTCTCCAGCTTCCCTCGTCTGTCATCCATAATGGCTGTCCAAGGGTTCTGTGTTCCTGTTTTCTCTAGGTTCACTTGCACCATGTCCTCTGAAATTCCTGTTTTGTCATTAGTAATTTCCGCTTAAACCTTAGTCACCTCCTCAGACACTGCTTCCAAGACCTGGCTTTCCCCCAAGGCCAAGACACTCTGGGGACCTCTTTAATGCTAGCCACTCACTACCTCATCTCCCAGGACTCTCTCCTAGTGATGTTATTGGCTCCCAGGCATTCAATTATCACCCCTATCTGGGTGACTACCAGATCTATATATGGACCACCAGTTTCTCTCCTAAGCTATAACCCTACTTCATCAACTCTCTTTTGGACATTTCCAAGTAGATGTCACTTGGAATCTCAAACTCAATGTGTCCAAAATAAAACTCATTGTGCTTTCTCTCAAACTCCCTCCAATTCCTAATTTCTCTATTTCTGTTAAGGGCATCACCAAGCTTAAAGTCATGCCTTTTTACAAAACTCGAAATTATTTTAACTTTTCCTTCTCCCTCTCTTGCCCCACATCCAATTAGTTTCCAAGTCTTGTCTATACTACTTCCAAAACATATCTAGTATCTACCTCCTTCTTCCTACTGATGTATCCACCACTCTAGTTCAGGTTTTCATTGCTTGGCTCTTTATGCCCTACCCTGTGAGGCAGCACCTTGTGTGGTAGATAAAGGGCTGGACCTGGAGGAAGGGAGATCCGGGGTTAAATCCTACCTTGGATGCTAACTGGTTGTGACTCTGGGAAAATCATTTAAACTCTCTGGGCCTCAGTTTCTTCATCTGCAAAATGAAGGAGTTGAACTCATTGATCTCTCAGGCCACTACCAACTCTAACCTGATGATACTGTGATTTATGATTCCCTGGAGTCCCTCCCTGGGACAATTGCAAATAGTTTCCTAATTGGTTTCCCTGCCTCTGGTTCCTTCTCTGCTCCAATCCATCCTCCACATAAATGACAAATTAATTTTCTTAATTGGCAGGTTTGGCCATGTCACTCCACTGCTCAGGAAGCTCCAGTGGCTTCGTATTGCCATTAAGAGAAAGTAGAAACTCCTCTGTTTGGTTTTCAAAGCCTTTCACAATCTGGCTTCAGCCTAATTCTCAGCTAATCACACTTTCCTGTGCTTCACACACTCAATTCCTTGTCTTGCCCATCTCTCAGCAAGTGACCTTATCTTGTACTTTCCCAAAAATACTGAGGCTCTCTCATGCAAGCTCTCTCATTTCCCCTCCTTGAATCCTTCAAAAACCTCCATATCTTTACCCATATTCTTCCTTTCTGGTCCTTTCCTATCTCAGGATATGAAGTGGCCCACTTCCTTGGCCAAACTCAACCTTCCCCCTGTGTCCTCTGACTCATCTAAGACCTTATTCTTTCAATAACTCTCTCTTTTCATCCCCAAGACCTCCTTCTCTACTGTTTCTTTCCTCTTTGTCTACAAACATGCTTAAGTTTCCCTTCAAATATTCATTGGTATGGAAGTTCTCTTCAATAATGTAGATTGCAATCCTTCCATACCAGCCCATTCTCTGTGATTCTTTTCCAGTTGGCCACTCAACATGCTGGAGGCCTTTCTTTCTTTCTTTCTTTCTCCTGACATCCCATGTTTACTTGGCATCCCTTGCCCTTAGCACATGACCAATCCATCGTCTCTTGCTATTGTATAATTACTTCATGACAGCGTTTCCTCTCATTCTTCTTCAATATTCCTCACTAGTTATATGCCACAGCCTGCTTGTACCCACTACACGCTTCTCTATTAAAAAACAAAGAAAGAAAACCCAACGCACTTTCCTTATATAGTAGTGTTAAGCAGTTGACAATTTTAGCTTCTTCCACTGTAGTTTTGTAGACACGAGAATACCCAAGATGACTATTCATGATCTCTTTCTAGCCTAATGAAAAAAACGTTTCCCTAATGAGAAGCCTAAGAAGGGTTTGAGGGTAGGGATATGAGCAGGGCAGCCACTCAGGGCTCAGTCACATTGATAAGTCCATTTTATAGATGGTCAAGCTACAGTTACTCCATGGAGATTGGGCTTTGACCCTCAAAAGGCTGAAAGTTAAGCACCTTTGTAGAAGGTGAGGTGGTTTGCACAGAAAAAATGAATACTTTCAGCACATATCCAGGATATTATTCTCAGTTTACTATGGGACAGTTTAATCTCTGGGTGTGTAACTGGAAAAGATGATCCTAAAGCTATTTTGGAGCCTGAGCAAACCCAATGAAATAAGTCTTGTTCTCATCAGGATCACCTGAAGACAACTCTTAGTGAAAAGTAGGTCTCTTTTAGTTCCTCTTCTAGCTTAGGGGAAAAAGGAGAACACAATACAAGACAGAGATGTACTAAGGAAGATTGGCTTGGCCCCAGAGAATTCCAATATCCACAACCTGGAGCCACAGAGAACCAAGACACTGCTTATCACCTGGTTTAGTAGGACAATCAGAACCATAACCAAGGAGCTGTTCCAGAAAAGCAGGTAAAATCTCTGACTGAAAGTGAAATGATATCTGAAGACATTTTACTCTGGGAACATTTTCATTGAAAATGACCCCAAAGTGTAACCCAGTTACTACAAAAACAAAAACAAAAACTAAGGTCATTTAAGTGCCACAGTGGATAGCCCCAAATTCTGCCTGCAATACTTTTCAGCTGTGAGACCCTGGGTTTGTCACTTAACTTCTCTGTGCCTCAGTTTCCTCATCTGTAAAATAAGGGGCTGGGCTGGGTGGGTTCTAGGGTCTCTTTCAATTCAAGCCTATGATCAATGCCTTTGAGCTACAAAGATAGAAGTTCAAGGTTTAAAAATGAATGAGGCAATAGCCCCACTGTGCTCATCTGTCCAGGCCACCTTTGGAGTAAAATGTCCATTTCTGCCTCCATACATTAGGAGTGATATTGACAAATTAAGCGGCACCCAGAGAGCAATGACTAGTATGATAAAGCAGCTTTAATGGTAGTGATAGTAGAGGAAAGCAGGAATATTTAGCCCAGAGAAGAGACAGCTCTGGAGAAACATGAAAGTTTGACCTATCGAAGTGAGAAAGCTCTTGTTTTTGACATTCCAGAATGCAGAAATGAGGACCAAGTTATAGAGTGGATGATTTTAACTGAAAATAAAGAAGAAAAGTACCTAAATCTTTCCGAAATGGAACAAACTGCGTTACTAAAAATGAATTTCCCATCACTAGATGTATTCAAACAGAGGCTAGAAGAGATAATTTGGTATCTGAGCTTGTCAACAGGAAATTTCTGCATTGAGTAGGGGGTTGTTTTGGATGATCTTGGACATTTCTTTCATCTCCAAGATCCTCTGATTTCCTTCCCAGTTGCCTCCTTTTATGCCTGCAGAAGGCAACATTATGGCTTGCTTCATTCTGAAATTTTGAGGAAGAAGATTTTTCAAGGGAAAAAAAGTTGTTCCTAAACTAAAAAAAGAAAACAGGAACAGCTTAGCAAGTGAGAAGGTGACTTGGAGGCTGAAACAAGGGAGTTGGAAACTGAAGATAGCTGTGGTTACAAGAAGCACAGAGAATGAATAGTAGTAGCTGGCTTGCCTCATCCTGATTCATTGATCAGAGAGAGGGACATTTCTCAGCCTGAGGGGAGGCAGGCTGAAAGATAGTCTGTGATGACAAGAGGATGGATGGCCATGATAAGAATACGGGGATGATAAAGAGATGGGGCACAGGATAAAATCAGGGAAGCTCTCCATTGGATTGTACGATGCAGGTGATAAGTTCCCAATTTCACAATAAAGTGACAAATTAAATATGATGAATGTTTGTTCAATACCACAGGGACCTGGTGATTGGAGCTATCTGCAAACTACCTTCTCAGCCTTGAACTTCTCCTTTTTTCCCCCTTGTTGTCTTCCATGGTAATGAGTCCTTTACCTCTAGAAGGCTGCTGGCCATAGAGTGGCCTTTGCAACCTATTTTCGTAGAAAACAAGACTTAGGCTCCATATTTCAGATGTTCTATTGGTGTTGGGCTAGGAGCCACTCGGAAGAAAAAAGTGACATTTAACTTCATCAGCATGGAAAAAAATGTCGAATATGAATTGAGTTGTTTTTAGGTAAGCCGTATAAGGAAAGGGATAAGGAATATAAAATAAGGAATAGAAAAGTTTTTGTCTTGAGCCTTTCTAGGATACTTTCTCACAGATATTAGAACTGCATGAGATCTTAGAAATCTTATTATGAGCAAATAGTTCTCAAACATGTGAAAGATTGCTTCAAATCATTAATAATAAGAGAATGAAAATGACAAGGTTTCAGTTCACACCCAGCAGTCTGGCAAATATATCAGTGTAGCCCCCAGAGCCTACAATGAGAACAGTGAGTGATCGAGAGTTAGAGGGAAAATAGATACATTAATATACTGTTGGTGGATGTGTGAGTCAATCCAACCATTTTGGAAAACGATTTGGAATTACAAGAAAGTGACAGACCCAGAGATGTCACTGCCGGACTTTAGACCCAAGAGGGCAAAGATAAAAGGAGGGTCCATTTATGCCAAAATATTGACAGCAACATTTTGTTTGTTTATTTCAGCAAAGAACGGGGCCCGGGGGGGTGGGGGATTGTGGTATGCATCTGTAATGGAATGTTACAGTGTTGCTGTAAGAAATGATGAAAAGGAAGGATACATGAAGACACATAATCTAATGCCAAATGAACTAAGCAGAACTGGGAAAACTATTGATACGATGACTACAATAATGTACATGGGAAGAGCCAGAGAAAATTGAAACTGAATGCCATGTAATTATACTACCACGTCTGGCCCTGCAGACGTCAAGCCAACAAACGTTAACTGAGTGCTCACCAGGCTCCATGCTAAGCTCTGGAAATACAAATACAATCAGAAAATATGAGGGCATGGTAGAGAATGTCCAGAGACTTAAGAGAGAAGCCCAAAGAGAAATAAAAACACGGCAGGCCTAAGTGCTTTCTCGAAAATGGAAAATCCAAGGCTGGATCCAAGATTAGAGGCTGGAGGAGCCAGCCAATCAGCAGGAGAGGCTGTAGGGTCAGGGTGTACTTCCAATGTGGAAAGATGGAGTGAACTTCCAGGTTTAGGAAGCTATTGAGGCAAAGTAGAGAAAGTGTAGAAGAGTCGACAGAAGAATGAAGAGATAAGAATTCATAGACTTACACCTCTAGAATTGGAAGGCACCTCAGAGGCCTTCTAGCTCAACCCTCTCTTTTTACAGAATAGGAAACTGAGGCTGAGAGAGGCTAATTTGTCCCAAGTGGCACATGTATTAAATTTCAGAAGTGGGATTTGAACATGCATCTTCTGATTCTAGAGACAGCTTTTTTTTTTTGATTTCCTGCACTGTTCTCTCTGCACAGAGGTGGGAGACTATGGATGTGGAGTACTGCATATGTTGTCAGACTTAGCTGATATGTTGGTAAGTTTGATTGATTTGGTTTTCCCCCCTATTTCTATTTTTGCTATAAGGGGTGATTCTCTTGGTAGCCCCTTCCCTGGGGGAAGAGGAAGGTATATGTTGGGGAATGAAGATGATGTAAAAACAAAGATATTATTGATGGGCATTTTGCAAGGAGGAGGAGGAGGAGGAGAAGGAGAAAAAGGAGAAGAAGAAGAAGAAGAAGAAGAAGAAGAAGAAGAAGAAGAAGAAGAAGAAGAAGAAGAAGAAGAAGAAGAAGAAGAAGAAGAAATCATTTTCTTATCCAAGCCCCTCATTGTACAGATGAGGAAATCCTGACCCAGAAAGCGAAAATAACTTACCCAGGGTAACAGTGAATTGGTGACAGCCTTTGGACCTCTGGGTTTACTCCTTTCAGTAAATCATACTCAATCACTTTTAAACCGTTTTTACATCACAAGACATTTTTAGAATGTGCAAAAGTTAAGTGCCACACTCAAAAGAGCCTTCACTTTACATTGGCACTAAGGAAATAGTAATAATAGTCAAAATTGATATAGCACTCTGTGCCAGGCACTGTGCCAGGCACTGTGCCAAGCATTTTACAATTATCTCATTTTAATCCCACTTTACAAATGAAGAAACTGAGGCAAACAGAGATTTAAGTGACTTCCCCAGGGTCACACAGCTAGCAAATGTTTGAGGTTGAATTTAAACTCAGGTCTCCCTGACTCCAGGCCTAGCACTCCATCTACTGGACCACCTAGCTGCCCTAGGAAGCTGGCCTTGTAGGTATTCACACTGCAATATCAAAACAACTACTGGTGGTAGGTGCAAGCTAATGCTGCCCTAGCAAATTCCTGCTGTGCATGTGTGAACAGCTCCCAGGGTGTATACAGCCTGGGGCAATCTGCTCACTATTAGCTAACCTGCGTAAGACCTCAGTTAGAGTAGCAGCCTCAGCCCAAATTTCTATCTATCTATAAAATATCCTTTCTGCCTTCTTCTCTGACAGAACCTAAGCCACTTTTTCTCCTCTTCTTCCATTTATAATTCATAGCTATTTAATTAGATCAGTCCATCTACAAGCAAATCACTTTGCCTTGGGATTGTGGAATTATCATGCAGAATGTCAGACCAAAAAGAAAAGTTTGGGATCATCTCATCTGGTCCACCAGAGCCATAGGACAGGGCAGCTGAAACAGTTACATGCCGATGACATCTGGGAGCTACATTTCCTTGCCATGGTAGTCTGGTGGCCATTTGGCTCCTTGGCCTTGTCCCTTGAGGCCCTCCACTGCCTCTGAATAATTCCACTCACCCTGTGGCTACAGACTGAATTCCCTACTCCCTGGTTCAAATGCAGGCTCCTACCCCACAAGGATCAATGTCATGTCCTCTCCCAGGGTTCATCCTACCCTACTGCTATGTCAGCCAGCCCCTCTCTTAGCATAACTACATCCAGCTCAGGCGTACTGCCCATCATGCCTCTTGCTCCATATAAATTTGCCTCAAGGAACAAGATCCATCCATTATTGTTTGGGATCCAACATCCTCATATTATACAGAGGAAGGAACAGAGGGGAAAGTGACTCATCCAACGTCATTTAACTAGCTCAGAAAAATCCTTTAAATTAAATTCAATGATATGTGTGTATGTAATAATATAAATTATTATACTAAATCAAATCAATTTATAAGTTAAAATTACATCCATGCATCCATCCATCCATCTAGCCATCCATCCATCCATCTAACCATCCATCCATCCATCCATCTATCTATCCATCCATCTACCTAGCTATCCATCCATCCATCCATCCATCCACCCACCTACCCACCCACCCTTTTCTTTCTTTCCTGCTTTCTTTCTTTCTTTCTTTCTTTCTTTCTTTCTTTCTTTCTTTCTTTCTTTCTCTCTTCCTCCCTTCCTTTCTCTCTATCTATCTATCTATCTTTTTAATAACAAAGCTTTCAGGTCAAAGGCACCTAGTAGGTGGCAATTCCTCCCAAGTTCATTGAGCAGGTCATCAAAGGGGGAAGGCTGGGTTGCTATGTCTGGCTCCAGAAAATGCAAATTTGCTCTTGCTAAGCATTTCTGCAAAGTCAAATGCAACTGAATCAGCATCCTGGGCAGAAAAGAAAATACTATCCAGTCTGCAGCTGAACTATGGGGGGATGGGGGGAGAGGAGGTATGGTAAGGAAGCTTCCTTCCCCTCCCTTAGGTCTGCACATAAGCTCTGTAAAAGCAAATGGGATCAATTAATCTCTTTGTTAATCTTGATATTTGCATGAAACAAGTGTTCTGCAAATCACTGGCTTCTATCTTCAGAATCACTTATCCCATCAGTTAGCAAGAGTTTGTTTTCTATTGAGATTTGAGCACAGCAGGAGGCCAACATTCTAATTACTATTAAGTACATTTACTACAATGTATTGGAGAAATGTAGCCATCAAATGAACTGCCGAAGCCTGGCACATGTGTGCAGGCTCACGGTGCAGTGCCAAGCTCAGATGAGGCTCCATTGCCAAGACAAAATCTGATTCCCATGTTGGTTCCACCATCTTATGTATTCACAAATGCTCTGAACCTAAAAATACAGCTGAATTCAATTCGCCAAGCATTTATTAAGTAGTTACTCTGTGCAAAGTACTGGAGATTTGTTCTTCAGTCGCTTTTCAGTCGTGTCTGACTGGGGTGACCCCATTTAGGGTTTTCTTGGTTGAGATACTAGAGTGGCTTGCCATCTCCTTCTCCAACTTGTTTTTTTAGATAGATGAGGAAACCAAGGCTCGTTGCTCTTTTTCAAGGCCATATGATAGATGGGACCCCACCACCAATATTTTGAATTAGTGTTTCTAATATAATATTTGGAAAGTATGAAGGACTGTATGTTATTCTAAGGGGTCAAGCGAATAGCTAAATACTGCACACGAAGAGATCACTCAACAATCTCACCTTTATGGTATGTACCATTTCAGGAAACTCCAAGAACTAATTTATACTCGTGCTGCTTAGAGCAAATTTGTATTTATTTATCCAGTTGAATTATTTATGCTATTCATAATGAAAACTCACCAGCTTCTGTTACACTGAATTTCCCTTGCTTGTATTTTGTTTTCTTCATGCAACTATTTTTTATGCAAAAGAAGATATGATAATAGACTAAAATATTTTACACTGATTTTCTGAGAAGAAATATGTTCAACCCATATGTCACAACTTCCTATCCTTTCATAAGCATTGGCACTCAGATCTTGGTCAGGTAATTAGAACATCTCAATTCGAAATAGTGGAAATCATGTCAGTCTTAGTATTCTATCGACGCCACTCTTTTATGTCTTCGCAGTCAGTCTGCATGAATTATAATGGCCTCAAAACCTAAAATTATCCAATTATGTGCATCCTTCTTGCAACAAGCCTCTCCCATCTCAGGCTATTCCTTGGGTCACAGACATAAAGTCACTCACCTGACTGGTTCTTGGAATATTTCCAGCTTTGTAGCATCCTAGAATCCACTGAGATAGTCCTCATTCGAACCAGAGTCACTTCCAGGTTACAGGGAAGCATCAAGGAAAGACATCAGTGGTGGCAGAATTTCTTCTAACTTATTTTTTTTAAACCTGAGTCACATTTCTCTAGCATTTTAAGGTATACAAAGCGCTTCCCTCACAAAAACCCTGAGCATAGGGAATCCTTGGGTTAGACTACTCATGGGCAGTGAGAAAAGCTCTATTTGGGGGTTTTCATGACTTAGAAGAAGGAAATGTTTGCTTAAAGTTTAGGGGCACCGGCCAGGAGAAGGGAAAAGATGAGAGTGAAATGCAAACAGGTGAATATGTTTGTGTTGTTTTTGCTTAGTCATTTTCAGTTACATCCAACTCTTTGAGACCCAATTGGGTTTTTTGGGGGGGCATTGGCAAAGATCCCAGAGTCATTTGCCATCTCCTTCTCCAGCTCATTTTACAGATGAGAAAACTGAGGCAAACAGGGTTAAATGACTTGCCCATGGTTACACAGTTAGTAAGCGTATGAGGCCAAATTTGAAGCCAGGAAGACCGTTCCAAGCTCTGCATTCTATCCACTTCACCACCTAGCTGCCCTCTGGAGAGGGAAAAGAGAAAAAGTGAGTAGTTACGATAGTTGTGAGCCAGAGTTGAGACCAGGCTGAACTGGCACTTGCAGTATTTCCTGAAAGTGAAATACAGGGAATAGCTCCCACCCCATCCTTCCCCACCTCCACCGACCCCTTGTAATTCCCAGAGCACGGTGCTGGGAGACTTTTCACCTAAAGTCTAAATCTCCATCCCTTTTTTTCAAAAATGTCCCTTTGGGCTGGCTAGGAATAGGGTGAAGGGAAGAGAAATAAGTGACCTTAACTGCAAGTTTCAACATAGTCTTGTTTGAATACTTTTTGGTGTTTCTATGTTGTTTGATACTGATAATAAATTACATGGCCATTAACAGTGATTTTTATCTAAGCCTATGAATTTGCAGTGATATTGAGAGAGAAAAAAGGAAATCCATTAGAAAGGAGATTTTACTGCTTTTACTCTTAGGGCAGGGGTGAGCTGATAAGAGTTTCTTCAATTTTGGTGACTTACTGAGATATTTCTAAAGCATAGCCACAAGACTTCCTTTGAACTCAGGGAGAGAAAATTAATAAGCAGAAGAGGCTATTATGGAAAGGGGAGGGGGGATATGTTAGTTGGTTGTACCTGAATACATCTCAGAAGCACTTTGTGCAATCCACATTACTGCTCCTACCACACTATTTCGTCTACTTCCCTTCTACCTGCTTGTGTGCTTCTCCCATTAATTTACTGAATAAGGATTGATTTCTTTCATTCTAGAAGAATGTGTTCTTATAATGTTCATCAAGGACCTTACAAACCTTAAATTATTACATAAGTACTAGATTTCTTCTTCTTTGTCATCTTCATCTTCGTCTCCTCCTCCTCCTCCTCTTCTTCTTCTCTTCTTCTTCTTCTTCTTCTTCTTCTTCTTCTTCTTCTTCTTCTTCTTCTTCTTCTTCCTCTTTTTCTTCTTCTTTTCTTCCTCTTTTTCTTCTTATTTTCTTTCTCCTTCTCCTCCTTCTCTTCTTCCTCCTTCTTTTCTTTCTCCCTCCAATTTAATAATATGCTATAATAATAATTGGATTAACCAAATACATAAAGGATAGTCATTGTGGGGGGATTTGCAGTCCGGAGAACTATGGTGGCAAGGAAGGACCCACTGGGACAAAGAAAGGACCAAGGCATTATGGGATTTAGATAAATCAGTGCTATTTTTACTTGTCTACAAGTTGGTAGATCCTATGAAACTTAAGCTGCTGGTAAAATTGGGCCAATAATATTATCCAAAACCCCTGGTGCTTCACCCTCCCCCCCGCCCCAATGTATCCTGGTGGGTTCCAGAGTAACAATTCCTTCCCCTAATCTTTCCCACAATTTGTGGTTATGAAGAGGTTGTGTCTGAAGGGTAAAAAGGGACATAATAGGGAAAAGCTTTTTCTTCCAGGCTTACTAAGTGACAGCTATTAAACACTTCTTCACTTTGCTGTAGTTTTAATAAACCATACGGTCTCTGAAAAGTCAATCATTTGAGTTGGATAAATGAGGTAGGTCAACTGAGAACAGATTATTTCCCAAATGCAAGCTAGGGACAAAACCAACGAAGGAACCAATTGAGTTCCGCCCTGCCCCTATTCTAATATTTCAGAACACTAATTCATCCATTAGACTAAAATCTGAATCCAGGTATGAAAGGTGACTAAACCTATTTGGCCTCACTGGTGGCGTGTAAGAGCTTATAAGTGAGTGCCCTCTTGTGATCATCAGGTATATTGCAACTGCTGGAAAAACCTGCACTTGCAAAAAGATTTATTTCTGATGCAAACACTTGATTGACAGGCTAGGCCCGATGGCTGATAGTGCCATCTGGAGGCCAAATTATATACATTGATTACATTCCTACGCTACCCAATTGATAAATCAAGTTAGTGACAACAATGTGCTCTTTTGTGGGCTTGGGAGTGAGCTGAGTGTGGGTTCTATTGGTACTGAAGACTCTCAGTTGTCATCTGGGACATCTAGGAAATGGACAGGTTTTTACAGTAAGAGCCACAGACCATGCCTGTAGAGAGCGTAGGGAAGACCAATCTCACAGCATGGCCTAGCAATCTCTTTTAGCTTGTTTATTCCATTTGCTGTGGTCCACAAACATTCTAATCTCCAGTCTTACTCCAATCTCTCCTCCACCCAGTGGCCAAGAGGATTTTCCTAAATCATAGGTCAGACCCTCCTTAACCCCTTTCCGCAATAAATCCCAGCGGCTGCTCATTGCTTCCAGGATCAACTCTAAAGTCCATTGTTTGTCATTTAAACCTGGCCCCTTCCTGCCTTTCTAGTCTTCTTATCCCTTACTCCTCTTAATGTACACTGCGATCTACTTGGCACCTTCAGGCATGCCTTTGCACTCACTATCCCCATGCCTAGAATTCTATCCCTCATCATCTCAGCCTCAGCTTGCATTCCATCTCCTGAACAAGGCCTTCCCAGACCCTCAAAGTGCTAGCGCTTTCCCTTTTAAGGATACTTTTAATCTACACTGTATGAAGTGGTATGCTGGTGAATGTTTAATAACCAGCTCTCCAGCCAAACAAGAACAAAAAACAAATGTATACATGATACACATTTAATCTGTATTATCAGCATTTTCCCATCACTTTCTTAAGTTTAGACAATAAACAAAACAATAAGTCTCACTCTGCTTAATTGCATTTACTGATTTCCAAAGTGTAAATGGCTCACACTGAAAGTTTAACCATTAGCTCTCATCATGTTCGAGCTGGCTCTGGCAATCCCCCATCTGTCTGCATCTTGCATGGACCTACTTCTTTATGTATTGGCCCCTACGTTAACATGCAGAGCCTTTGAAATAAGGAGCTGCTTTAGCCTGGCAGAGTGCCTGGTGTTAGTAAGTAACCCCGTAATAAATGCTTGTCAATTGATTGACTGATCTTCCCATACTTCTTTCATAAATAAGACTTTGCATTGTAGTTCAGTAGTTTCAGTCATATCAGACTCTCGGTTGCCCCATTTGGGGTTTTCTTGGCAAAGATACTGGAGGTTTGCCATTTCCTTCTCTGGCTTATTTTGCAGATGAGGAAACTGAGGCAAACAGGGTTAAGTGACTTGCCCAGGGAAATATAGCTAGTAAGTGTCTGAGACCATAGTTGAACTCAGGTACTCCTGACTCTAGGTCCAGAGGTCTATCCACTGCACCACCTAGCAGCCAACAACAACACCACTATAAAAGATGATGCTAAGGATGCTGAGACTCAGGTCTCCAGTTCTGGGAGACAGACTGTTTTCAGAATAATCAGGCATCGTGGAGGGCTTGGGTCCCTGAGGACACCCCTCTCATATGATGAAAATATTCCAGACCTAGCACTGGCTTTCTCGCCCAGATGAGCTATCCATTCCTTGGGCAACAGAGAAACTCTGAGATCAAATGCATCAGGAACCACTGATGGATGCTGACATTGCAGGATGGATCCTTGAATTTGAGGGTCACAGAGAACCTCGGAGGGTCCTAACATTTCTACCTTCTACTCCCTTATGACCTTGACCATGGCAGGCATGGAAGGTTAACCTACTTCCTTTTATCAACAAAAAGCCTTTGCTAATGGAATCAGTCAGTCCGTTGCTTAACAAATATCTATTAAACTCCTACCATGTGTGACATGGGCACAGAGCTCTCCTCAAAAACCAGGAAGATTCGGATTCAAGTCAGTCACTTAACAGGTATTTATTAAACTCCTATCATGTGTGACACAGGCACAGAGCTCTCCTCAAAGCCCAGGAAGATCCAGATTCAAGTCAGTCACTTAACAGATATTTATTAAACTCCTACCACGTGTGGCATGGGAACAGAGCTCTCCTCAAAGCCCAAGAAGATTCAGAGTCACATCCTGCTTCTGACACAGACTAGCTATGTGACTCTAGAGAAGTCATTCAATCCCTCAGTGCTCCAGAAAGAGATCGCTATTTGCACTGGCAGAGGGATTTCCTCACTATGGAATTCCTCTATCAATGAAATCACACATCCAGTAGCCATGCCCTACCCTAATATGTGCCAGGCACTGTTAAGTGATGGAGATTATTGGGGAGATTATATTTCATAAGGGCAAAATTACATAAGACCTATAGTCACAAACAGAAAGATCTAGCCTCTCACTCTTTCTTCTCTCTTCAGGCCATGCTCATGTAAGCCTGGGAGGATTGGGTCTAGAGAATCAGGGGATGGGTTAGCTCCTGCCCACAACTCTTTGTTGTTGTTACTGTTTTCTCTGACACCTCTGGACACCTGTCCAGGGGACTGTTGGATCTAGAAGGTAAGATTAGTTCTCCTCCTGGGTTCACTCAGAACACAGGTGTCCATCCTGTCCACTATGATGACCAAAGCCTAGCTGGATGACCCTTCCCAGTAAGGTTTCTTTGGCATGGTTCTAGAGGCTGAAATCCTTAACTCCTAAGCCTTCTGAACTTCCCCAATTCCAGCAGAAGTGGAGAACTAAACTGTTTCCTGGAGGGCAGCCTTTCAAGGCTTAGACTCATTGAGTCAGACTCTTTCTTCTGTTGTTCACTAAAACTTGGCCTAGTAGCAAGAGTTCTGTGGAGCTAATTCTCTTTTCTTCCTGGAACACTTATTGCCTGTTTGATTTTACACTTTTCACCTGATCAATTCTTATCAACTGGGAGGTGAGGCCTCATTGAAGATTGATTTGATTGAATTAATTGACTATTCCCCAACAGTTTGACCAAGGTTACCTTGACAATTTGAGAAAGTCTAGCATGTATTGTGTTCTCAAAGGTCACTGTGTCTTAGATTACCATTGTCTTTATGTGGCTGGAAAGTTGTGAGTGTAGGGAGTTGGAAAAGATCTTAGAAAGCATCTGGTCTAGTCTGTTCTTTTAACAGATGAGGAAACTGAGTTGATTACTCTGGCTGGGAAATGAACAGAGATGTTCTCAGCACTTTCCATGCCCTGAAGTGGTTATCCTATGTTCTCAAGTATTCACCTTAGCCTTTCCATGCTTTAAGCATCTAATACTATAAATTGCAAGGAGGCTACTGACCTGCATTGATAGGGGGGTTTCATTCTCTATATCAAAGAAATCAGAGATCCAGTTAATAGTCAGTCAATAAACATTTATTAAGCACCTACAATATGTCAGATGCTGTGCTATGCATTAGGGATACAAAGAAAAGTAAAGACAGTCCCTGCTCTCAAGAACAACATGCAAACACATACGTACGAACATGCACTAGACAGGGTAAATAGAGGATAATGGCCAGAGGCAAAGCATTGGAATTAAGAGGGATCAGGAAAGGCTACTTAGAGAAGGAGAGATTTTAGCTGAGATTTGAAGCCAGAGAGGCCAGGGGGTGGAAATGAGGAGAGAGAGCATTCTAGATGTGTTTCATATCCAGTGGAAGTGCCTAGAGTTGGGAGATGGGGGGAAGAACAGCAAGGAAGGACGGTGTCACAGAGTACATCTGTGTGTGTGCAATGTGCATGTGTGTGGATTGTAACGTGTAAGAACACTGAAATGTTTATCAGACAGGTTTCCCATTTTTAACACATATAACACAGAAAACCTGAGCTCTCTGAGGTTTTCTTGCCCCCTCCTACCTGTCCTCTTGTCAGATCTCAGCAGCAGAGGCAGCCTAGGCTCAAAATTTCCCTCTTCTAGGGCTCCATAATTTCCCAAGAATAATTATGATTTTTATAGGGGAATATACTTAGTGCCCATGCTTCTGGTACAATCATTCTTGGGACTGAAACAATACTTTTTCAGTCTAGTAATCTTGCTAGATCTGACAGAGTCCCTTCTGCCTTCCCTCAGAAAAAGGTCAGTCTATTCAAGCGCTCAGCCTCTGAGATGGGGAGATTTATGATCTCTTTCTATGCACTCCCCTCCCTGGGGAGATCTTTAGGAAATTTGGAAGGCTCCATTGCCTCAGGAAACTGGCCCATTTGCATTGTATCCCCTTCTGAACATCTTACCCAGTATTTTATACCTGCCCAGAGATTCCAAAGTAGCCAACAGGGTCTTTTATGTGTTGAACTCATCATAGTTCAGTAGTATTCCCACAAACCACAGCTCTTTGTGTGGGTTTTCATTCATGCCCTGCACCAGTTCCCTAGCAACTAAGGAGACATTACATTCCCTACACAATAGTACCCTGCCTATTAGGCTCATTACCCACCTTATTGCCTACAAGCTGAGCTATCTTGGCCAAGTTAATTCAAACGGAGAAGATATATGATATGAATGACCTGAATATGCTTTGGGAGAGTTTCTCATTTCCCTTGACTTGTAAGATTCAAATACGAAATTTGAGAAAACAGATTGAAGGTCCATCTCCAGGATATGTAAATCATATCTTCTCATTCCCAATTTAACCACTAGGTGGTGCAGCCAGCTGTTCACCTGAACCAGTCCACCAAGGTTTAGAAGCTGGGGAGACCCATGCTCGCCCTGGCAGTTTAGTGCTCTCCCTGCCCCTGAATGGAAAGGCTAGAGGTGTCCCAAACTCTCTATATTTCCCAGAGAGTGGATGACCTTCTGTACCCCAGCTTCACCTCTCTCTGGGGGACTGCACTGACTTGTCAGTATAGTGGGTCTAGTTGGTATGAATTTGCTCAATCAGGACTAGTTGTTCAACTCTCAGTCTACTGGCCTTCTTCCTAAACTCGCCTCACGAGCGCTAATTATTGACCATAATGAAAGCATAATGGTAATGGGTCCCCACAGGATTTGGACAGCACATTCTCAATTGTTCCAATGCTTTATTCTTAGTATAGAAACAACATAATAGCAGTCAACATTTACGTAATACTTTAAGATTTGAAAATTTTACATACATTAATTCATTTGATCATCACAGCAACCTTAGTAGGTAAGTTCTATTATTAACCTTATTTTATAGAAGAGTTAGTGACTTACCCAGCATCACTAGTGCTAAGTGTCTAAGGTAGGATTTGAACTCAGGTCTTCCTGAGTCCAGGTTCAACTATATACTGCCCCACCTAAAGCCTCTAACAATGCAGATAATACAATAGCTACATAATGGATGCATGTGAACACTGTCTCCTAAACTGAGGTGGTTTCCAGGCAGTATAAAGGATGCTGAGTCTAGTGGTTCTAGGGAAGACCTGTGCTGATTTCTTTAGTTCTCTATGACTATAGGTTTACAAAGGAATATAGGGGACACCACATAATAACCAACTTATAATTGACTTACAATTCCAGGAAGGCAAGTCTTTATACGAAGACTCAGGATCTCTGGACCCAAGGACTCATTTCTTCTACATGACCTGGGGCATGGACTTCAGCTACTCAAGCAGTTTATGACTTTGTCTTTTTCTTTCAATGTTCCCTCACTGGCATAGCCACTAACTATTTCTCACTACAGTTATTTCATTGTTCATGAAGCAGTGATCTAGGCAAGGGAATTCCAGACTCGGGGGCGGGGTTCTCTCTGCCATTCTTATCTTGCTTCCTCAGTTCCCCTTCTCTCTTTGACTTTGAGTCCTATTTCTGGTGCCTCTGAGCTAGGTCATATTCACCCTTTATCTGGCTGAAATTCATGGAAAACTTTATAATTAGCTTTTATGGCCCTTCCCAAAAAGGTTTCCAACCCTGGATTTATATTGAAGCCAGATTCCACCTGTTGGCATCCTGTCCACAAAGAGAGGCCTTCTCTTATTCTCTATGTACCCAATATATACCCATCCTGGAGTATAATTCCAGCAAAAAATCTCTAAAATAAAGTCGAGGCAGAACTCATGTTTCAGGTATCTCTAGGATACCTTATAGAAAAAGTCCTCAAAGTATAAAACAAGTATTTGGTATAGGTCAGCTATTTATTTCCTCCAAAAAACAATGGATAAGCAATTAGTAAGTGCTTACTATGTGTCAAAACTGTGCTAAGAATTAAAGAAATACTTAAAAGACATATCCACTCATTAATAAATACTTAAAGTATAAAATGAAAACCCACTACCATCAACATAATCTTTCCAGAAGCTAAAGGCACTTTGTGTGAGACAGCTGACTACTTTCCCATTAGATCAGCACGGTCTGAGCAATTCACAAATTTCTGATCTCCTGCCTGGCCCCTCAATCCTTTGAGGTTCAGGATGATTCAATCACTGGTCATTTTCTGCTTCAGGAATCTCCTCCCACTGGGTAGTCAATACCTACTCAGAAACCCAGGAACTCTTGAATTCACAAGATAGCTACCAATGATGGAAACATCCATTTCTCAGAATCAATGGTTGCAGACTTACCTAGGAAAGTTCATGTTTTTTGCCCATGTGCTCAAGTGAATCCTCATTGCCACTTGGCATGGGGAGAAAGGAGAGAAGTCCCCTCCCTCAAACACGCTTGTTGGAAATCCAAGAAGAAGTTGGCACAGAGTCATTGAGTGAATCAAGCTCCCTGGTTCAAATTTCGATCATCTTTGACATGACTTCAGGGACAGGGACTATGGCACCTATCAGGAATTCCTGGGATGTGCCTATCCTTTAGCAAGAATCCAAAGCACAGTCCCATGGAAAGGCCCAGAGCACATGCCTAGCTCCCTGAGGAGTGGCCCAGTCGATCCCTGCTACATTGTCATGGGGCATAAACCAAACTCATGTCCTGCGGTACAAATTATTTTTCAGTGAGTTTTCTGCTATTGGATTTCTTTTTTAATGAAGAATATCTATAGCAAAGACTATACAATTCCTGTTTCTTCCTTACTGGGGGAAAAGCCTGAAAACTCACAGTGAGGGATTCCAGGGCTAATAGATTTTCCTTCATTCAAAATGAATAGAGTTAGTGATTTGAACCAGCATGGGTTGTCTTATTCTGTCTACACCTCAGAGAGTTAAACAGCTAGCATCCTGTTGGCATTTCTGTTCAAATCCATGTTTTTAAACATGAAAATAACCCTATCCCCTTGGCTTGAACTCCACATGCGGGCTGCTAGCCTGGAGCAAACCTTTCAGAAACTCATTAAAAAATAGCAGGGTGGTCGCTCTCTGCACTAGTGGGTTATTAAAAGTCAATTGCACTGGAACAGAAGGGAAGGACTCCCTGAGTCCAATCACTCTGCTCCCTCGGCTGTGCTACCTCGGCAAAGGCTAGGTCCAGAGATCATGAAGTGACCCTCTGTGCCTGCTACCATGGGGGTAAGGCATTTACTCCCTAGTCTTCGGTTTCCTCATCTGTGTGATGAGGGGGTCAGATAATGTGAAAGGTGCCTTTTCTCTAACATCCTTTGGTTCTCTGATTCTAACTCCACAAAGATCAGTCTGGAGTGAGGCTGAAATCAAAATGCCCTCAGGCAGACAGAGAGGGACTGGAGGGGTGGTGTCCCTTGCTGGCTAGATTATTCAAATCCTTCCTCTGCCTGTTACTAGTTACGTAATTGCAGACAAATCATACTACCTGCCTGAGCCTCAGAAATCTCATCTGTAAACTGAAGAGCAGAGATCAGAGCTAGAAGAGATCTGCTCTCTGTGCAAATACACTTTAAACACAAATAATTATAAGCAGGGGCAGCTAGGTGGCACCGTAGTGCACAGAGCACCAGGCCTGGAGTCAGGAAGACATCTTCCTGAGTTCAAATCTGACCTCAGACACTTACTAGCTGTGTGACCCTGGGCAAGTCACCTAACCCTGTTTGCCTCAGTTTCCTCATCTGTAAAATGATTTGGAGAAGGAAATGGCAAACCACTCCAGCATCTCTGCCAAGAAAACCTGAAGAAGGGATCATGAAGAATAGGATCCAACTGAAATGACTGAACAACAAATTACCAGCAGATATTACAACTTTTCTATGAAATAAAAATGTTTATCCTACTATCAATGGACAAATGTTAGTCCTTTGAGGTATTCTTAAACTGTGGTCCTTCTCATGCTAAAGGTCATCTAGTTCAACCTCACCATTTCATAGACGAAGAAACTGAGGGCCGTGGAAATTGAGTGAGACACAGGTAATAAGTGGCAAGATTGGGATTTGAATACAGGTCTTCTGAATCCAGCAGTGTGATAGAGCTGAAAAAGTTTTGGCTATCAAGTCAGTGGACCTGAGTTCAAATCCTGCCACTGATGCCTATTACCTACATGATTTTTGTCAAGTCATTCAAGCACCCTGGACCTCAGTTTCCTCATCTGTAAAATCAAAACATTAGACCAGACGGCTTCTGAAGTCCTTTCTAGTTCTAAAACTATGATGTTGTCACTTCAACTAGTTTAGCCTCAGTTTACTTATTTGTAAAATGAGGAGTTTGTATTAGATGGACATTGAAATGCCTTTCCTCTCAAGAGCAATGTTATTGTAGCACATACCTGATGGGGTGTTATAAAGGTTTAAATATATACATAATACTATATAAATGCCAGCTAGTTACCATCCTCACCTCAAGTAGGATCACCTCCTTGTGCTGATCAAAGTTAATAGGAGCACATTAAAAGTATTTTTAAACTTCCAGAGACATTACATCCTGTAAGACCCTGTCGATGTCTTAATTAGTTTTGCTGTACCGCTCCCTTTCCCTCCCTCCCTTCTTTGTTTGTTACGAGGGATGGCTCACTGGACAGGAATAAAGGCATGAATGGAGATGATGTAAAAATAAAATATATAAACAAAATTTTAGAAACACTCTTGCATTTTTCTAATCTCTTTTACAATTTCCTCTCTGCTATTTTGCAGGAGAACCTGGTGAGTTTATAATTGAAACTTCACTGCCAGGCAGTCAGCAAAGAAGAGCTCTAATCAGATGACATTCAGATGTGACTAGAGAAAAACTGGGAGGGGGAATACTGGTCTAACTTATTATCCAAGTGCATTTGCTCCCCAATATTCTGCCCCTATACTGTCTATACCCATCGAAGATGTCCCCTCCATTTGCCAAGGAAAGCCTGATAGTAAAAGTGATTCCCTCCATCAATGCACAGAATGGTGCTAACTTTATTCCTGAATTTGAGCTACTGCTGTTCTGGTTCTCAGTTTAATTTCCTCACCAACTCAAGGGAAGCCAAGGCCAATGGGACTGATACAGTCCATGTACCAGACAATGAAAACAGACATCATTTTGGTCATGTCATAGAAATATCACCTACTCAAGCCCAGATCCCTTGGCTCCTAATTGGTCTCTGAGCTTGCATTCTTTTCTCTATAATGCTTCCTTGGCAGAGAGGACAAAATGACCTTCATTAAAACACAGATATAGGACTTCTTACCAAGATGGCTGCCTGAATGGAAGCAGACCACCTCAGTCCCACAGAGATCTCCAGCAAGGCCTTGAAATTTGCAATGACTGAATAATGAGCAAGAAATCCAATGAGAAACCACAGTAAGTGATTTCTTCCATCCCAGAATTGAACAAAAAGTCAACAAGTGGCCCACTAGCAATAGGAAAGACTCCCCAGCCCCTCATGGTAAAGCCAGCATCAGCCCAGGCTAGCAAACAGGTAGCCTTCAGTAGGACTTTAGAAGGTTTGGAGAAACTTATAATCTGCAGGGCTCTGGGTTCTGAGGCAGCAAGAGCAGAGGGCCCCCCCAAGAAACGCCCAGCATAGTCAGAAATCCTTAAGACCTCAGAAGCCCCCAGAGTATTAGTGCCCAGCTACCAGAATGGCCCACAGCACTCAGACCTGGACACCTCAGGTCTAAGGCCTCTGATGCTCCCAACACTCTTTCCTGATACATCATAGAAGGCTTTGAAGATCCGGCACTCTGAACCTCAAAGATCCAGGAGGGCTTAATTAGGTTGAGGTAAGCCTGGGGAATCAAAAGATCCAGTATTAGACCAAGCAGAACTGACTATCCCAACCAAAAGGCCAGCAAAGGGGAGAGCCTGGCCCTGGCACAAAATCCCAGGAATCAAAGCTGGAGAGATGAGTGAAAAAAAAACCACCACAGCTATATTAATTCAACAAGACAGTACCAAAACTGCTGTCTGTTTTTGTATCCCCTTCTCATGTTTTTGTTTTCTTCTCTGCAATAAAAGTTATATTGCCCCACTCCCCTAGATGTTAAAGTTCTGCTTCTCAAGTTAGCCTGTATTTGCTTATCTGTTTAAAAGCGGCATCCTCTTCCAGCAGAGTACATGAAGGCAGGCAATGTTTCTCCTTTCGTACTTGTGTTCCTGGTATAGTGCCTAGCACATTGTTGTGCTTAATACGTGAATGTTGAATTGAATTCAATTGAATAGACTTGAACTCCTGTCTCCTGGAGAAATGTTCTGCTTACCCTAGAGTTTGAGCAGGTTAAGGACAGGCCTGTGGTGGTCCTCTTTGTCAGGTTCCAGAGGCAACTGTCCATGGTACCTCTGGTCTTCCAACTTTGCTTATGCTAACTATATGTCTCCCATGTTTCCAAGCCATTCATTTTTTAAACAAATTTAGTATCTTTTGTTTTTATATTGTTTCAATTTCCAAATATATTATCCCCCTCTCCAATAATCTATTCCTTCTATTAAAATATTCAAATGTATCTGTGACATCAATAATTCATACTTTTCCCACAATGATGAAACTCACAAGTCATCCTTGTCTGTTCCTCCAATGTTTACCACAGCAGGATGCATTCAATATGCTAGAGTCCTTCTCTGCTTTCTCTAGAGGCCAAGAGGATACTACCTGTCTGCCCAATTATCTGCACACCTGGTCATTTGGCCAGCCCATCTTCTCTTGCTATTATAAATTTCCCTGATGGCATCTTTTATTCCTGTTCTCCTCCTGAAATTCCTCATTGTTTATATGTTGCAGCCTGCTCACATGTGTCATGCCTCTTCCATTGCTCACTATGTAAAAGCCTATTACATTTCATGTCTTGCAGCAATAAGCTACACTAGTAAAATGTTGATATAACAAATGGGAGAAGTTCTAGAAGCTTAGGAGTCACTGGACAGTTCTGACATGTTCTGAAGGCAATCCATTTTCCTTCTTCTGATCAATTATAGGCCCAATTCATTGTTTATTTGTACTGTCTGTTCTATATGTACACAGCCAAGCTCTAGATGTTCATCCTAAGTGCATGTCACAATCTGGGCAATAGATTCTTCATCCACTTGGTCATCCTAATGTGGATGGCTATTAAGCAAAACTCCTTTGGTATTCTTTATGTAAGAACCCCGTTCAATGACCAATGAGTGGAGTTTAATCAAGTCCTCCTATAAATTATTCATCAAAAATCATCCCATGTGGTAGAGTCCTCTCTTTAGATCTTTTAACTTTCTATGGGTCCCAGTTTCTGCAGAGACAGGTTTAGTAGCAATGAGATGATGTGTGCAAAGTCCTTTGTGAACTTTAAAGCCCTATATACATGGTGGTTATTATTATTCACAACTTTTACTCTTGCTACATGACTAGTCCACTTGCTTTGGGATCCTATCTTCCCTGAACAGCATCTTTTATGCCGCTTATTATATGCAACAGCCTACTTCTACCCACTGGACATCCCTCCATTTCCCTTTAGGTCACCCAAAATTTTGGTTCTGTGAAGCCTGTGAAGTCATATGATTCACAAACATATATAATCACTAGAAGGATATCAGGGTCAAAAAGGGTGTTTTTCTGCCAGAAACCATTTTGAGATTATTGAAAGACATGATCTGGGTGTATCCCACATGAAACTTTCTACATACCTTCCCTGGAATGGTATCTAATATCTATTTTTTAAATGTCAATTTTATTGATATATTTTATCTTTACATCATCTCTTCCTTCCCAGGCCTCAGTTTCCTCATCTGTAAAATGAAGTTCAGTTAGATGGAACCTGAGGTATCTTTTAGTCCCAAATCTATCACCCTATGATCACTAAGGCCTCTTCTAAAGCATTGGGTCTAGGAGGAGAAAAAATGGAGTTTTTAACCAATTAAACCATAAACGGAAGGAAATTTGGGGAACTTGCTACCCCCACACATAGTCCAGGCTAACATATGCAATTGAAATCCTGAAAGATTTATTTTGTAGATGACTAATCCAAAATAGGTTATTAAATGGATATTAGGGATGTGGGAGGCAGGTCCTCAACCCTTGAAGGTGACATCTTGGAGGGCTGATGTCCCCATTTTCCTTGGATGACACTCACAAATGGATACCAGCCTGGCTGGTTGCCCAGACTCTATAGGTCTAAAATAAAACACATCATTTTCCTCTACAAATCTTCTCCTTGCTACATCCTTTCAAGTTTGGTATCATTATGCCAGCATTCCCACAAAGCACTCAGGCTTGAAACCTCCGTGTTATCTTTCATTCTTTATTCTCCTGAGGCTGCTCCACCAATTTAGTCTGTTACCAAGGCCTTTGACTCCTCCTCAGTGATGTTATTAGACCTCATCCCTTTCTTTCCACTCCACCCTAGTTCAGACCCTCTGTTTCCTTTCAAGTGAAGTATTGGAATAGCTTCCTCACTGGCTTTGCTGCCTTCTTTTGTTCCTTCTGCATCCCATTCTCCCTGTACACTTCTAACAGATTAATGATCCTAAAAACCTTCTCTGACATTCCTTTGCTTGAAAGTCTTCAATGGATTCTGAGGCAGCTGGGTGGGCCAGTGGGTACGTTGATGGGCCTAGAGACAGAAAAACCTGAGTTCAAATCCAGCCTCAGGCATGTATTATCTGTGTGATTCTAGACAAGTCATTTTTAACTTCTATCTACCTCAGTTTCCTTATTTGTAAAATAGGGATTATAATATAATACTACCTATCTCAAAGGGTTGTTATGGGCATAAAATGAGATAATTTTTATAAAGCGCTATATTAATGTTAGCTATTATTTTCATAGTCTTCTGAATAAAGACCAAACTCCTTAGCTTGACATTCTAAGGTGACAATCTAGAGTCATCTTGCTTATCTGGACTTACACCAAAATACTCATGCTCCAGCCAAACCATACTCTGTAGTTGGTTGGTTGTCCTTTGTTCTCGAAGAGGACCAAAATGGCATCAATATGCTAGAGTCAAGTTTCAGTATGCCCGACTGTGGCTGATCAGGCCAATATGAACTCGGAATGCTCTACCACAGATTGGGCACAGATACTCTGTGTGAATATCTGGGGTGGGTTCTCTACGCTTGCACATCCTGCATTTCCTTTGAGCTGTTTCAATTCTGCTTTGCTCATAGAGCACAGCACCTTCTCTGATGTGGGCACACCATGCTGAGTGTTCCTATGCCAATGTCCCCATGTCACACAATGAATCCCAAAGTTCTTAAGAGAGGCCTTGAGAGTGTCTTTGTATCGCTTCTTCTGACCACCATGTAACCACTTGTCCTGTGTGAGTTCTCTATAAAATAGTCTTTTTGGCAAGCTTATGTTTCGCATTTGAACAATGAGGCCAGCCCATCGGAGTTGTGTTCTCTGAAGTAGAGTTCAAATGCTTGGCAGTTTAGCTTGAGAAAGGACCTCAGTGTCTGGTATCTTGTCTTGCCAGGTGATCTTCACGATATCCCTAAGACAATTCATTACCTTGGAAGCTAAAATGAACAGAGTTGGGAAATTACAATTTGCTCTTGACAGGGCCTTGCCTGCTCAGCCAATCTTGGCAACATTGCAATTACTGGAATGCCTTCTGGATTTTTGGAATGAGGCTAGTGAGGTCTACTAATGTCTACCATGCCCCTACTCCACTCAAATAAAGTTAAACTAATACGTCTTGGGAAAGTTGTCTCCAATGAATAATGTTTGAAGAGAGAGATTTCTGTCTCTAATAGGAACCTTTTGATTCCATGTGTCCTTTGACAAGGGATGACTAGTGTGTACAGTGATGGAGAATTGGTCTTGACAGGGAGCATGAAGCTCAGAATTCAGAAGGTATGATGGTGCTTCCAACCCTCCCAGTAGCTGAGGAGGAGGTAGAGATGCTAACAGGAGGGAAATTGATTAAGGACTTAAGACCTGACTAGATTGGTAGTGAAAATAAGGGGATTGTAACCACACGGGTCTTCTGAAGCCTCTCCTCTCCGGGCATTCTTTCTTTCCTTTTTTTAAGATAGAAGAGCAGAGAGCAATGCTGCCCTTTACCATCTCTTTAGGAAGCCATCTCTGGGGTTCCCCTCTACATTTTCCTTATGGGTCCTTACTGATGCGAGAAAGATCAAGGAGTAGTTTCTCCCTTTTTCTGTATCTCTGTCTCTCTTTGTTTGTCTCTGTATTTCTCTGTCTCTGCCACTCTGTCCCTACCTCTGTTTTTTGTCTCTTTGTCTGTCTCTGTCTCTCTATTCCTTTGTCTCTGTCTCTGTCTCTCAGTGTCCCCTTCTGTGTCTGTACCTTTCTCTCTGTCTCCTAGGAACTTTGAAATCTATGGAGCCTCCTGTCAAGGTTAGCCCAGCTGGTCACAAAAGAGATAATCCAATTTCATCCTATTCACAAGAAACCTTATGTGCCTTGTATCTTTAGTTACTGAATTATATTTGCAATTTATAGAAGCCATTTTTGTGGATTTTGATGAAAGATTTCCCTGAAGATTTATGTTCTTATTAAAAACTTTGACCTTTATCAAAATTGCTCAATTATTCAATGTGATTCAGTGCACCAAATGTCCTATTGCCCATTGCCCAAAATACCCTTCCAAAATACCTTAAATGCAAAAATAAGAAGAATGCATTGACTTCTAATAATTTCTAGTGGAGGAAATGCTGGAATAGAGTTTCAAAGAAACATGTGGTTTCAACAGTTCTGGTGCAAAATGGCTAGTATTTGTCATACAGCATGGAATAACCATCTCTTTAAATTTATCACCTCCACCATGAATTCCTTTCCCTGAATATTTTGATAAAAAGTGATTTTTCTCCCATCTCACTCATATAGCAATTGGTGCCTCTATCATAGTGCTTGTCAGATACTCTCCTGTGTACAGAAAGGGCTCCAACACTCCATCATCTTCCTCACAAGTTCTCCCTTCATGGAAGTTTCATTGTCATGTAATTGAATGGAACTCTCTGCTTCCAGGCTTGGTCTGGAACTAATGCAGACTGTCCCTTGGCTTTTTGATTTGGTGGAAAGTACAATGGATTAAGATTCAGAAGACTTGGATATGAGTCTCAGCATTCTCATTACGTGTGACCTTGAATAACGGAATTAGCCATTTGGCACCTCAGTTTCCTTGTCTGTAAAATGTGATGGTTGGATTAGATGTGTTAGATTCTGAGGACGTTGGGAAGTAAGGAGCTTCAAGCTTCAAGCTATGAAGGTTTGAAATTCTCGGCTGCCAGTTATGCCCTTGAGCCATTTAAGAGACAACGGGATGTACCTAGACACTGGTGTTAAAGACGTGGTGGGAGAAACAAGACTCTGAGTGTGTAGAAGACGTGACTGGAAAGAATGACAAAAGGTGTACAGAATAAAGTGAGTGTTTATCAGGGACAGAGACACAGAGACAGAGAGTGTGAGAGTCGGTGTGCATTAGGACTGGAGCCTGGATTGTCCATTCAAGTAAGAGTGCATGGATTGGGGTGGGGGATAAGGGGATAACAGAGGTAGTTTGGAGCCTAGAGTCCCCTCACCCCCATCTTCCCCCAGTGATTCTACCTTGAACAGCACAGATGAATGGCAAAGCTCTGAGCACCATTGTGGAAGCTGGTGCTGAGCACTCTTGGAGGGGGGCGGAGCTAAGGAGGGGGAACAAAGGGAATTGAGACACTGATGTGAGTCACAAAAAAAGGGATATGAGTGGGAGCCATAAATCTCTAAGGAGATAATCTAGCTCTTAGCTCGCTTGTAGCTCTGACATTTTGTGATTTTGAGACTCGGAGTTTCTTGTTACCTAAAATTCTAGGATGCATTAATTCTTTCTCAGTAAAGAAAATGTCATTAAAACAAGGTGTTGGGCTCTAGGGAGGTTATAACAGAAACTGGAATCCAAAAGAAGTGGGGGCACATTTGGATATCTCTTTAGAGAGTCTCTCTCTGTTGTTATCTCTCTGTTTCCCGGTCCTTCCCTGTTTGTGTCTGTCTCTGTCTCTGTCTGTATCTCTCTCTCTGTCTGTCTGTCTCTATCTCTGTCTCTGTCTGTCTCTGTCTGTCTCTGTCTCTGTCTGTATCTCTCTCTCTGTCTGTCTCTTTCTCTGCCTGTCTGTCTCTGTCTGTATCTCTCTCTCTCTCCATCTCTGTCTCTGTCTCTGCCTGTCTTTCTCTCTCTGTCTGTCTCTGTCTGTATCTCTCTCTCTGTCTCTTTCTCTGTCTCTGTCTCTATCTCTCTGTCTCTGCATGTTTTTCTCTCTCTGTCACTGTCTGTATTTCTCTATCTCTGTCACTGTCTGTATTTCTCTATCTCTGTCTGTGTCTGTCTCTGTCTCTCTGTCTGTCTCTCTGTCTGTCTCTCTCTCTGTCTCTCTCTCTCTATCTCTCTCTGTCTCTCTCTCTCTGTCTCTCTCTCTCTCTCTCATTGATTTTTCTATCTCCAGTGTCTACTCTATTGACGAAAAGGTACAGATTAAATCCAGAGTTTTGTTTTTGCTATCCCTTGGCCTTCCCTCTCTTTTGACCCTGGGCACCCAATCTAAACATACTACCTGGTTCCTCCCAGCTCCTTTCCATTAGCCATGAAGGGAAATGTATCTAGTAGACTTGAATGATTCATTTTCCTGATTGCTCCACAGGACAGGGAGATTAGTCTGAGACCCCAGAGCGTAATGGGAAGGGTTGGCTAAAGCATTTTGCTCACCAAGATTTTCCACGGTTACTTGCAGCTCTTAATTTTATCATCCCACGACCTAAGAGTCCTAGGCTCACTAGTATAAAGTCTGTCACTTTCATCTTAATTGGAAATACAAAGAATACTAACCGACTTCCTTCAATTTTGACTTTAATAATTTTGTCCTATAATTTATGGAAATTATTAAGCAACTTTTATGGCCAAGGTGCTAGATAAGAATAACTGGTATTTATATAGCACTCTTAGGCTTGCAAAGTGTTTTACAGATATTCTTTCACTGGGTTCTCCCAACTGTATAAAGAGGATTCATAGGATACCAGACATAGATCTGGAAGGGAGCTCAAACACTGTCCAATTCCATCTCCTTGCTTTACAGATAAAAAGAGTGAAGCCCATAAAAAGGGGCTTTCTCAAGGCCCCAGACAGAATAATCATCAGAGATTCCAACTCTGGTCCTCAGCCTCCAGAGCCATTGTGCTCTTAGCTGGAAAGCTTCAATCTAAAACTATTGTTATCATCTCCATTTTTTCAGATGAAGGAGCAATCTCAGAGAAGCAAAGATACTTGCTCATGGACATACAGCCCAGAGGTGTCAGGGTGGAATTTGTGCCCTGGTCTTCCTGGCTCCCACAATGCATCACTGCCTCCCAGTCTAGAACCCACCCTGGCATCTGTATGCCTAGTTTGGTGATGTGATTTCAATTCTCTTCAGAAGGAACTAGGAAGAACAGAAAACTTTATTTTAAATGTTTGTGAGTTCAAGCCACCACCTCCACATTATTTTTTCTGGGTGCATTTATCCGAAAGGCTTAAGGAAGAATATAAATCATAACTCTCAATGTGATTTAGTTCCTCTCTTTAAACATCTGGGTCACAGATTTGCTCAGTTAATTGATGTTATTAATGCTTCTTACTTGTCAGCTAGATAATAGATTGATTCATAATTTCAATAAGCATCTGTGCAGCTCTTTCTCTCCAACTATAATAGGCAGCTTCTGTCATTCATTACTTTTTCTTTGGGTGAATATTTGGCAGAGGGAGGATTTTTTATTTTCTTACCATTGAAAATGGGTCCTTCTTGAAAGAAAGGTCCCATATATCAAAGTATTCATAGTAGCACTTTTTGTGGTAGCAAAGAATTGGAAACAAAATAGGTATTCATGTATTGGGAATAGCTAAACAAATTGTGGTACTTGAATGTCATAGAATATCACTGAGCAATAAGAAATGACAATTACAAAGAATTCAGAGAAGCATGAGAAGACTTAGATGAAATGACACAGAGTGAGATAAGCAGAACCAGGAAAACTAGATGTACAATGACTACAACAATGTAAATGTAAATAGAAAGAACAATAAAGCAGAATGTAATACTTGGCAATTACAATGACAAACCTTGGTCTTGGGAACAAATTGCGAAAATATACCTCCCTTCCTTCATTGCAAAGGTAAGGGACTAGAGATGTGTAATATTGTTTATCCTGGGAGGCATGGCTAATGTGTTCATTGGTTTGGCTGAATTTCTTTTCTCACTGTCTTTGTTACAAGGGACATCTAGGTGGGACAAAGGATACACACACACCACACACACATGTGTATGTATATATATATATATATATATATATATATATATATAATATTGTGTGTGTACATATACACATGTAAATATATGTATATATAGAGAAATAGATAGATATTTGGAAATGAATATGATGTGACAAAAATTATAAATAAAAATTAAAGAACATTAGCACCTTTTTTGACTTTAACAATGCTATAATTTGAGACTAATGTGGATTTATGAATCAAATATTTCTGTAGAGTGTCTGGAGTATGAGTGGAGAAGTCCCTCCCACAAAGCCACTGGAACCCACAGACAAACTGAGTTTATCATAAAGGCCCACAGACAAAGTCAAGCATCCTCTATCTTCCTAGGAAGTTCTCCCAAAGTTTCTGTGATCTTAACTGGAGCTACATTTCTCTGAGTATTTTCTTTGCCACTGGTTACCAAAAGAGTGATTCGCTGGAAGGCATCCATCTACTCGCCCATACCCTTCAGGGGAGAGATGTGCAGAGCCATGGATCAGTGAGGGTAGCTGAATCAGCTTGTGCTGACATTCCATGTGGATACTCCAGTTGGACCTTCCATGTGATCTTAATTAGAAGACACATTACTCCACGATAAAGAGACTAAAGCTTCAAAAATAACACTTGAGTCACACAAAATGTTAATCATTTGTACTCCCTGAACTTTGGTTTGTTAATCTCTGATGGGTTCCCCAAGCTCTAAATTATCTTATTTGCAACTCATCCATCCACTTATCACATCTTCTAGGATTTCTGCATCCCGTAAACATTCTGGCATTTGGCATAAATTTTGTAACTACATGTATAGGTGAACATCTTGATGCCCTCAATAGAACATAAGCTCTTTGAGGGAAGAGACAGTTTTGTTCTTGTCATTATATCTACTGTGCCTAAGAGAGTTTATGGTACATAGTAGGTAAAATGTTTGCTAATGGGTAGATTAATTGATTACTTGGCAACTGACGAGTCTAGCTCTTCAGATGACCATTGACTTTCTCCCAAGCCGGCCTCCCTCCCCTTCCTCAAGTGAAAATTTCTCTTACCCTCTGTCCTGGGTTTCTCTAGCTCAGTTTCCAATATTTTCTCCATGTAGTAACCCAACATGAACTGAAGTTATTTAGGTGACCATGTTACAATGCTATTTCATAAGTATTTTCCACTTAGATTTCCAGTTCTTGAGAGAAATGGTTATTTCTCTTTTACATGAATAACCAATTATTAAATTAGGACTAAGGTTTTCCCTTTATATTTCCTCATTCAGAAATCAGCCCCTGTAGGTTATTTAGCTAGCCTCTGAAGGACATTGTTGATAGATGAAATCGTCCAAATCCTTGGGGTATGTGCTTTTTGATCTTGGGTGGGACTCCACCCAACTAGAAAACCTTGCAAATAGAATCCAATCTACACAAGATCTAGCCCTAAGGAAATAAACCCTTGTCCTTGTAGCCTTCCATTAGAATTTAGGGTGACCCAGTTTATGAAGGAGAAAACCAACCAATGAGGTCTAGATAGAGATGAATTCTTTTGTCCAGATTGCTGGACGTGGCCGACTGGCATGATTAGGACACATCCTCTGCAGGAGGAGCTGAAGACTTTTTGCCCACCTCCTCATTAATATGTCCACCCCTCGTTGATTGTTAGCCAACCAGAGTTGATTTCCACCCTTAGGTACACCCCTTTCCCAAAGGCTTTTTAATCACTTAGACGCTCCCAAGGTGTGTCTTTGGTTTATGAGAGAAAGCCAAATGACCATTATTTTATTAATTATCTGCTATTCATAATAAATAAAATTGATTGTTAAATGCCAAGACACAATGTCTCTCAAACTTTTCATTTGTCACAGTTCTTTCTTTGTGATATTTTATTCCATTTGCTAGCTAAAGAGTATTCTAGCTCTTTAAAGCAATACTACAAAAACCAGAGTTTGTTGGGTTGATATTTTACAATTTCAGTCGAATTCTGTGGTGTTTTTTTGATAATCCTTGATTCTTTTGTTATATTTCCAAGATTCTACTTATTTAAAAGAAGTTAATACAGTTTGATGGAGTCTGAATGCAGATTGGAGCATACTTTTAATATTTACCAATTTATTTTTTGGTTTGTTTTCTTTCACAACATAACTAATGTGGAAATATGTTTTGCATGACTGCACATGTAAAACCTACATGAAATTGTTTGCCTTCCCAATGAAGAGGGGATGAGAGATAGCAAAAGAACTTGAAATTCAAAATTTAAAAATAACAAATGCTAAAAATTGTTTTTGGATATAGTTGGAAAAATATTTTTAAAAAGAAGTTTGGAATTTTCGTGATGGTCTTGTTCTATGTAGTTGTCTGTGCACATTCTTAGACTTCTAGATTCCTGTTAGTAATATTTGATTCTTTCCACTAAAATTATAATATTCTCCCTATGGAAGGAATGAAGGAAACAAGCACCCACTTTGTGCCAGGCACTTTAAGTGCTTCATCAATAATATTTCACTGGATCCTGCCAACAACCCTGTGAGGTAGGTACTATTATTATCATTCCTAATTTACAGTTGAGGAAATGGGGCAGACAGATTAAGTGACTTGTCGCAGGTCAGAAAACTAGTAAGTATCTGAGTCTGGATTTGAACTCAAGTTTTTCCAACTCCAGGTTCAGCACACTATCCACTGTACCACCTAACTGCTTCTGTGAGGAATAATCCAACAAAAATTTAAGCATGCAGGTAAACTTTGTACAATGCAGTTTAATGTGATTTTTAGTTAATTTCTTTTTCAATTCTTAATATCATTTTTATTTAATATTTTAGTTTTCAACATTGATTTCGACAAGATTTTGAATTACAGATTTTCTCCCCATTTCTACCCTCCCCCCAATTCTGAGATGGAATTTATTCTGATTGCTTCGTTCCCCAGTCAGCCCTCCCTTCTTTTACCCCATCACCTTTCCCCTTACTTTCTTGTAGGGCAGGATAGATTTCTATGCACCATTCCCTATATATCTTGTTTCCCAGCTGCATGCAAAAAACCAACTTTTTTTAAGCATCTGCTTTTAAAACTTTGAGTTCCAAATTCTTTCCCTGCTTCCCTTCCCACCCACCCTCCCTGGAAAGGCAAGCAATTCCACATACATCACACATGTATCATTATGTAAAACACTTCCACAATGCTCATGTTGTGAAAGATTAAATATTTCTTTCTATCCTATCCTGTACCCCTTTATTCAGTTTTCTCCCTTGACCCTGTCCTTTTTCAAAAGTGCTTACTTTTGATTACCTCCTTCCCCTATCTGTCCTCCCTTCTATCATGCCCCCCTTTTTCCCTTCCCCTTACTTTCCTGTGGAGTAACAAAGACAATTGAGTGTGTATGTTGTTCCCTCCTCAAGTTGAATCCAATGAGAGTAAGATTCACTCATTCCTCCTCACCTGCCCCCTCTTCCTTTCCAACAGAACTGTTTTTTCTTGCCACTTTTATGAGAGATAATTTACCCCATTCTATCTCTCCCTTTCTCCCTCTCTCAATATATTCCTCTCTCACCCCTTAAATTTATTTCATTTTTTGGATATCATCCCTTCATATTCAACTCATCCTGTGCCCTCTGTCTATATTCCATTCAACTCCCCTAATACTGAGAAAGGTCTCATGAATTACACCCATTATCTTTCCATGTAGGAATGTAAACACAACAGTTCAACTTTAGTAAGTCCCTTATGAATTCCCTTTCTTGTTTACCTTTTCATGCTTCTCTTGATTTTTGTATTTGGAAGTCAAATTTTGTATTCAGCTCTGGTCTTTTCATTGAGAAAGCTTGGAAGTCCTCTATTTTATTGAAAATTCATATTTTGCCTCAGAGCATTATACTCAGTTTTGCTGGGTAGGTGATTCTTGGTTTTAATTCTAGCTCTTTTGACCTCCAGAATATCATATTCCAAGCCCTTCAATCCCTTAATGTAGAAGCTGCTAGATCCTGTGTTATTCTGATTGTGTTTCCACAATATTCAAATTGTTTCTTCCTGGCTGCCTGCAGTATTTCTTTTTCACTGACTTGGAAACTCTGGAATTTGGAGACAATATTCCTAGGAGTTTTCTTTAGGATGTTTTTCAAGAGGTGAATGGTCGATTCTTTCAATTTCTCTTTTACCCTCTGGTTCTAGAATATCAGGGCAGTTCTCCTTGGTAATTTCTTGAAAGAAGATGTCTAGGCTCTTTTTGGATCACAGTTTTCAGGTAGTCCAATAATTTTTAAGTTATCTCTCTTGGATCTATTTTCCAGGTCAGTGGTTTTTCCAATGAGATATTTCACATCGTCTTCCATTTTTTCATTCCTTTGGTTCTGTTTTATAATATCTTGATTTCTCATAAAGTCACTAGCTTCCACTTGCTCCAATCTAATTTTTAAGGTAGTATTTTCTTCAGTGGTCTTTTGGACCTCCTTTTCCATTTGGGTAATTCTTCCTTTCAAGGCATTCTTCTCTTCATTGGCTTTTTGGAACTGTTTTGCCATTTGAGTTAGTCTATTCTTTAAGGTGTTATTTTCTTCAGTATTTTGGGGTCTCCTTTAGTAAGTCATTGACTTGTTTTTTATGGTTTTCTTGCATCACTCTCATTTCTCTTCCCAATTTTTGCTCTACTTCTCTTACTTGCTTTTCCAAATCTTTTTTGAGCTCTTCCACGGCCTGAGGCCCATTCATATTTTTCTTGGAGGCTCTTTGACTTTGTTGACTTCTTCTGGTTGTATGTTTTGAACTTCTTTGTCACCAAAAAAGGAATCTAGAGTTTGAGTTTGAGTCTGAGTTCATTTTGGCTGCTTGTTCTTGTTCCCAGCCAATTACTTGACCCTTGAGCTTTTTGTCAGGATATGACTACTTGTAGAGTAGAGAGTACTTTGTCCCAAGCTTTAGGGTCCGAGCACTGCTATTTTCAGAGCTACTTCTACTCCACCATCATTGCAGGCTCTGTCACAGCAGTGCTCCTCCTCCCCCAAGAACTGCCAACCAGGACCACAATACAGATCCAAGCAAGGCACAGCAAGAGAATATTCCATTGTGCTCACAAAGTGCTCCTTACAGATTCCTCCCGCCGTGTGAGCCAGGACCTCAGGAAGCCGCTGGCACTGGACCTCTGGAAGCAGCCTCAGGAGCTTCCTGCTGCTGCCACCACCACTGCTGCTGCCACCACCACTGCTGCTGCACCACTTCCACAACCCCCAGGGCTGGTGGCCAGACCACTCTGAACTTGATCCCACAGTTTCCCGCTAACCTGCTCTTTGGCGTTTGTGGGTTGAGAAGTCTAGTAACTGCCACAGCTCACTGATTCATCACCCCAAGGCCTGTTCTAGCTGGCTGACTCTGGGTCTGGTCTGTGTTGGCGCAGTCCACACGGGTCTGTGCTCTGCTCCCAGCACCATGTAACAGACCCTTCCCAGTGACCATCCAGGCTCTCCTGGGCTGGGGTCCTGTTTCCCTTTGCTATTACGTGGGTTCCACAACTCTAGAATTTGTTCAGAGCCATTTTTTACAGGTATTTGGAGGGATTTGGGGGAGAGCTTAAGCAAGTCCCTGCTGTCCAACCGCCATCTTGGCTCCGCCCCGATTTTTAGTTAATTTCTAGCTTCCTTGTGGTAATAATAGCTAGGTGGCATGCTGCATAGAGTGCCACACCTGGAATCTTCCTGAGTTCAAACCTGGCCTCAAACACTTATTAGCTGTGTGACCCTGGGCAACTCACTTAACCCTGTCTGCCTCATTCTCCTCATCTGTCAAGTGAGCTGGAGAAGGAAATGGTAAACCACTGCAGTATCTTTGCCAAGAAAACCCCCAAGGCAGTCAAGAAGAGTTAGATGTGACTGAACCAACCGAACAACAAACAACAATACGAACTGGAGTCTGGTCAGCAATCATATTGAATTGTCATTTTTAAGTGTTTTCCCCTTAGATTTCTAAGTCACTAGTTGTAATATTTGATTCTGTTAGCAAGACATAAAATTTTCTACCAATTTTTATCAATGCAGGACGAGCTGGAGCTTGTTATGTAGACTCATTGCAATTCATTTGTGTAGGTGTTGATTCTCAATGGTAACATCTGATCCCTCCACTTCAGCGTGGACTTTGGGAGACATAGTTTAATGGATGTTTCCAAATTAGTTGTCTTGCTTCCTAGTTGTAATATTGTTCCATCAGATGTTTCCATCTGAATTACACTTCGTTTTAACCATGCAACATAATTGAAGCATTTTTTTTACAGCCAAAGACAAATGAAGTTTATTAAAGATTCACCATAGTGGGGACCTGAGCACTTGTGCCACTAATGCCAGCGGGCCAGATTGAACCTTGAGCTAGACTGAATCTGACTCATTTTTAAAAGGTTTTGTTGATATCTTTTGTTTTTACATGACCTAGATTATCTTCTGTATCATTCCCTCTATCTCCACCTAGAAAGCCATCCCTTATAACAAATAATTTCTAAAAATGGAAGAAAAGAAAAAAAGGTTTATCAAAACCAATCTGATATATTGGAAAAATCTGACATTAAATGCAATGTTCCATACCAGTGGGAACCTCCCGCCTCACCACAGCTCTTCTCACCTTTGTAACGGAATGGTAAGAGATGTCTTCTTACGTCAATTCTTTTCAGCCAAGCTTGTGCTTTGCAATTTTGAAACATTTATTTTTAAAATTGTTAAATTTACTTTTTGTTACATTTTAATTTCTGCATTGTCTCCCCCTCCCCTTTCTCACCCCTCACTAGAGAAAGCCACCATTCAATACCTATATCTACATATATAAGCATGTGATGTGCACTTCCACTTATCAGTTCTTTCTCTGAAGATGGATACCACCTTCCTTCATAGGTCCTTTATAGTTGATTTGAGAATTTGTAGCTCTCAGAATAACCTGGTTGTTCACAATTATTCTTTGAACAATGTTACAGTTACTGTATACAAAGTTCTCTTCGTTCTGTTCATTTCACTCGTCATTATTTTGTGCAAGTCTTTCCATGTTTTCCTACAATCAGTCAGCTCATAATTTCTCACAGGACAGAATCGTATTTTGCCACAGAACTGAAGCATTTTAGATAGTCATATTGAATGTTATTGCATAACCTTGCTTTGTATGTAGATTTTAGGTGCCTAGTAGTAATAATTCATTCCATTTGTAGATAGAAAACATTCTCAATATTTAGAAAATAGTAACACAAGGTGGAGCTTCCTGGGCAGACTATTATAATATATTTAAATATGTGCTTTTTATTTAGATATATTTGTTTGCAGTGCTAATATTTGATTGTTTTAATTGGAATTAGTACTCTGCAGCTAGGTGGCACAGGCTGGGTCAGACATTTTTCAGTTGTGTCTGACACTTCATGGCCTCATTGGGGTTTTCTTAGCAAAGATACTGGAGCAGTTTGTCATTTCCTTCACCAGCTCATTTTACATGGGGAAACTGAGGCAGAGTGAAGTGACTTTCCCAGGGTCATATAGCTAGTAAATGTCTGAGGCCAGATTTGAACTCAGGAAGATGATTCCCAGTCCAGCGCTCTGTGTACTATGGTACCACCTAGCTGCAAACTGGGTATAGTACTAGATTTGGAGTCAAGAAGACTTGAGTTTGGATCATCCCTTAGACATGTATTAGTTGTGTGACCATGAACAAGTTATTTAAACCTTCTCACTGTCAATTTCCTTTCCCTACAAAATGGAGGTGATAACATTAGTTCCAATTTCACAGGGTTGTTGTGAGGATCAAATTAGATAATATATGTTAATGTATATTTACAATGCCAATATGACATAAATTAGATTTGTCAAGGTGGCCATATTGGTGGTTTTTACTTAGATTCCTAGTAGTAATTTTTGCTTCTATTAGTGAGATATGTCATAGATATTTTGAACAACGCAACAGAAATTGGAAGATTTGAGTTGATCCTATTATAATACATTTTAGGTATATAAACATATTTTATATACATACATATGTATTTTTATAAGCTGTTTAGGTTTCTAGTAGCAATATGTTGTTCCTTTGAGTGTACTTAGAGCATTCTAAGTAGATGTATCAGTCAAACATAATTCTTTTTCCCAATTCTCCATCATCTTTCAAAGATCACTGACAGTGACTCAATAGTCCTATCTGTAGTACTTACTATTTCCCATGCCTGGTGTCAAGAGGTCACTGAGGTCATGTTGGCATTCTTTTACCATCTCTTCATTTAAATTAAATTAATTTTCCCCCAAAATGACTTTTCTGTATTTCGAAGACATAAGAACATTCTTCCTTTTAGATTATACAGAAGCACAAAAGGCGTTCTTCCATTCCTTTGTCCATCATCTTTCCATTCCCTCCAAACAGTGCTGAGTGGACAGTGGTACTTTTCTGCTATGCCATGAAACCTTTTATAGCACTTGGCTAATTAATAAAATTTCCCTTCCTCTCTATTTTCAGTTCAAAGCCCTTTTGATCAGATCTCTAACTTTCTAGGCACATATATTATTACTAGCACTTATTCTGTTTACTTTTTCCATGAGGACAGGTGTGGCATCTATTTGTCTTAAATTTGTCCAGAAATTTTGATTCCATTCTCCTCTATCATTATCTTAATTAGCTCTTACTTTCTATTCTTTCCATCCCACTTGTAATCCCTTATCTTTCATTGGTAAACAGAAGGAAAACAGAGAAAGGGGTAGTCAAGAGGGTTGCAGCTAGCACTGGTGCCAAGCAGGGCTGCCACCTCCCTCCCATGGCCCTAGAAAGATCCAGAGACCCTTCCTTTCTGTCCCTCTTAGCCAGACACTGATGCCCTCACTCCCACACTTGCCAGAAGGAACCCCAAATTCCTACTCTACTCTGACCCTTAGGTCCATTTCTTCTTTTCTCAGTGATTATGGTCCCTTCCCCTCCAAGTCCCTCAATCTTTGGAACAGACACCGCAATCCATACTAATGACTCATCAGACCCCCTTCCACTGTATCATTAGGACCTCCAAACCTATATACCCACTCTGCATATATTTTTTGCTCTATTAGAGTGTAAATTCTTTGAGGGAAGGGGCTATCTTCTTTTTCTATTAAAGCTCATTCATTCGTGCAAACATTCAGAAGGTAGAGCTCCATCTTCTATGGGAAAAGCCTCAAATCTACTGTACAGAACAATTTTCACTCATCCTCCTTCCTTCTCTGTGTCACATTCTTCTACTCTGCTCCCCTTCTGGCTGCTCCCCATCTTCCTCACAGTTTGAATTCCCTCCTGCCTGTTCAGAGGCTTTTTAGATATTGTCTCCTTCTCAAGGCTTTCTTGCACCCTTCCAAGATGACTTGTAACAAAATGGATTGGAGAAAGGCACTGCTCTAGCTTAGCCATTTTCCTTTAGCAGAGACACCAACCAGAAATTTTTACACATGTTATCATATCATCACAATGTAATTTTTGAAGGTCATTGGAAGGTTCCCTATGCTCTCCACACTTGCTGAAATCAGAGCCACGATTACATGCTTTCGACTGGGACAAAAATGGTTGGTGAGGTCACTGATAATAATGTAGCAGCACCATCAAGCAAGACAATAGTCCAACTGTGGTACAGTCACGTCAGGAGAGGTGGTGACTCAACCCTATCCCCCCTCCATACACACGCATACATGCACGCACACACATGCACGCACACGCACACACACACACACACACACACACACACACACACACCCCTCACAAGCTTTTTTGGAGTCAGGGGAGACAGACTTTAGAAAGCTAAGATGGCAAAATGATCCTAGAGGTGAAAGCCCAGGGACAAGAAACAAAGGAAATAGATGTCATATAGTACTTTTTGGGGGGAGGCCTGGAGATATCTCTGGACTCTCACATAGAGTATATTACGCCTTAGGCTTACAATGAACTAACTATTCTGACAAGATATTGCAAATTGGAGACTTCTCTGGGATTTAGCCTGGGATGGACAGAGGGGACCACCCTCTTTGGGCTACATTCCCAAACAGCCCAGCTCCAAGAAGACCTTCTCCCGGTCTTCTGGTGGCCACGGCTGCATCAGTTGACTGACCCTATTGAACTCCATCTCTTGACTCCACTGCTATGCACTGACTCTCCTGCAGGCCTGGAATGCTCACCTTGTTCACCTCCGTCTTGGAGATTCCCAAGCATACTTCAAAGCTCAACTCAAGTGACTTCTCCTACATAAGATTCTTCCCAATTCCCAGCTGCCAGTAGGGTTTCCTCCCCCTTGATATTACCTTCTATTCATCTTATATATATTTTGTATGCAATTAGATGTGACATAGTTGCATATAATTATATGTATACATATGGCTTCCACCCCACCTCATCCTATAGAATATAAGCCCCCTGGGGAAGTGTTTTTGTATCCAGAGGCTTAGCACGTAGTTTGCACTTGATAACTACTTATTGATTGATCGTATGAACTAAATAAGTTTGACTTTGATTGGCAAAAGAATTTTAGAATGTATTATTGAAGAGATGGTTTGTGAGACACAGAAAGGGAAACCAGATTCCATTAGACCAGTGGTGTCAAACTGAAATAGAAATGAGGACCACTCCCCCAGACATACGAATCCCTGTGATTGGCATATTGAATTAGAAAACCATGTATTAACAATACGTATATGTCTAATTGTATTTTTATTAATGTTAAATATTCAATTTAACATGCATATTTAACAGAGGTTGTGTCAAAAAAGGTGCAGGGGGGTTAGTGGATTATAAGCCTGACACAGCAGGCAAAAAAGTTAATGTGTGCATGCAAATACACATATGCACAAAGGAAACATACATGGAGACACAAAACATGAACACATATGAATCATACGTGTGCATGTGTAAAGTGCCTACACATAAACATGCATATATACACCAATAAATATGCACATGCATGAAACATACACCCTAATATATACACACATGCATGTATATGCACACACATGAAATGTAGAGAGACGTAAAATGCACATGCATGCATATGTAATGTATGTGCTCATGAAATAAGCCTTATGTGTATGGACAATGCACTACATACTCATGTATGCATTCATGAAACATTTATATGCATGAATGGATATACTTGATAAATGCATATACATGTACTTTGTGCATACATGCACCCGCAGGCCTCCATACTACTGCTGGCTTTGCCATCTCATATTTCATATCTGGGGCCCTGACTAGGTGTCAAGAGACTTCATTTCCAACATTTCATGATGTGGTTTCAAAAGGCAGAGTAGGAGGTTATTGGACAGAAATAGACTACCCTCCACGGTACTTCCTGCTGTAAAAACGGCCTTGGTCTCTTTGAAACATCCTCTCTCTCAGCTCCCAACTCTCTCAGTCTTTTGCCCTGTTTCTCTTCTCCCCAGGAATCGTCTCCCTCCCACAGACCCAAATGGCTCAAAGAATACTTTTCTGTAGAGTTGGACTCTCTCCTCAGAGCTAACTCATCATCCCTTGTGAAAGACTTTTTAGCACCTCACGAAGTCAAGCCTGGCTGGAGTTTGTGTCTTGGATGAATGATCCTTCCACCAGAGAGCAACTGGGGAATGGAGAAAGGCCTGTGGATTTGAGTCCTATCAGGAGCACTTTTAAAGCTGGAGGAAGGCCTGTGCCTGGCAGGCGCCCAAACCAAGAAACGTAGGACAAAGAACATTTAAAAGGTCATTGTCGGGTTCAGAGCTTCAAAGTAAAGGTGCTAATAATCCAACATGTGGAATGAGCATGTACAGACATAACTATAATTCAAGGCAAAATATGGTAAGCACCTTGAAAAGGATACAGGAAAATGTTGCTGGTTCCCAAATGCCTTGAGGACAAAATACAAACTCACACTCCTCTTTCTGTAGTTAAACCTTTCACAATCCACTTTCCGCCTAAAAAGAGGCAGCTGGGTGGTGCTGTGGAGAGGGCTGGACCTGCTGTTAGGAAGGTCTGAGTTCAAATTCTGCCCTATTAGCTGGATGACTCTGGACAAGTCACCAAAATTCTCTCAACCTCGATTTCCTTATCTGTTACAATAATAGCACCTCCCTCCCAAGATTGTCGCGATGATAAAATAATATTTGCAAACTTTAAGCTGCTATAGAAGTGCTAAATGTTATGATATTTCTAGACTTATTACACGTCATCCTCCCTTACATGTTCTCTATTCTATCTGACTCGCTGTTGCTCCTTGTGGGCAGAATTCTACCGTCCATCGATGACCTTTTGTAGGTATGAGCGATTCTTCACCCTTGGAACATCCATCCTTCTTTTAGGATCCCTAGCAAAGGGATCTTCAAAGCTTGGTTCAAACTCCTGTAAGGACAGGAGACCTTTCCTGATCTCCCCAGCTCCTTCCTCACGCTACATTGTTGTTGTTGAGTCATCTCCAATCATATCCAACTCTCTGTGAGCCCATTTAGGGTTTTCTTGACAAAGATACTAGAGCGCTTTGCCATTTCCTTCTCCAGATGAAGAAACTGAGGCAAACAGGGGTAAGTGACTTGTCCAGGGTCACACAGCTAGAAAGTGCCTGAGGCCAGATTTGAACTCAGGAAGATGAGCCTTCCTAACTCCAAGCCCAGGGCTCTAGGCACTACGGCACCGCTGGGCTGCCACATCACCTTACATTTGCTTTCTTTAGATTTTCTAAGCTCCAGGAGGGCCATGACTCTTGTATTCCTTGCTGTATGCCCTTCACCTGGCACAGTGTCTGGCATGGACTTTTTTTGTAAGATGGGAATACCAACAACATCTACCTACCATGGCTGTTGTGAGGATGAATTGAGGTAATATTTGTAAAGTGATTGGCACCGTGCCAGGCACATGGTAAGTGCTGTAACAATATTAGCTCTTATTGTTATCTTTACCATTATTTATTATATGCTAGGCACTTAATCAGTGCTCTTCCATTGATTGATTCGTAGGCCACAAAGGTAATGTTTGGTGATTAGTGAATTGGTTGGTTGGTTGTCGTGGGGACTCTGAGGAGGGAGAGACCACACGTCTCTGGGGGATTTCTGGGGGTGGACATTAAGGAAGGCTTTCTGAAAGAAAAGTATTGGAGATAGGCCTTGAAGAATGGGTAGAATTTTAATAGGTAGAGATGGGGTTGGGGATCAGGGAGAAGGAGGTGAAGAATAGCTGGGCAATATTTTCTCTTCTTTTTTAATTAGGAAAAGATGGAAAAGGTGTTCAGATCTTTCCCCTTTCTCCCCCTGTCCCGCTTCCATGTGAGTGATTTGGTATAATCAGTGGTGTTTGACTGGAAATATGCATGATGGAAAGTAGGGCTGATCATTGGTGCCGACTGAAGCGACAGAAAAATGGGGAAAGGGAAATATTGGAGAAGGGGGTTTGGGGGTATCCAGGGAGAAGGCAATTAGGGCTACTCAGAGGCTACCCTGAAAAGGCTCGAGAAACCCTCCACCCATCAGCTGGGTGACCTTGGGGATTTACATGCAGCCAGCCTTGTCTACATATGGACTTGCTGGTTTTTTTTTCTCTATGGATAAGAGCTCCAAGAAGGCTTTGGGTCAATGACTACACGAATCCTGAAAATGACTTAGGGGATTATCAAACCATTTGTAGACATAGACCCAGAGGAGACCAGAGAGGCCTTTTAGTCTCAACTCTTCATTTTACATATGGGGAAACTAAGGCCCAGGGAGGTAAAAATGAGGTTTCCAGGGTCATACTGATAGATTTGAAATCAAATCTTCTGACTCTGGAGTCAAGGCCTCATATGAGAAGACACAGTGATATTGGTGGTCATGTGGACTTTGGCAATGATGCTTGAAACCCTTGAGAGAGACAGAGGAAAGGGAAGGTCATGACCTGTGGCAATACTTCTTCCTTGGCATCTGAGAAGGGCAGCAGGTAACCCCCTCTCATACTTATATTACCAAGAATACATGATCTAGGCCTTAAAGCGAAGCATGGTGGTCACAGGGGGAGGAGTGAATTCCAGTCCAATAGACTAATGACCAAATTGCCTGGAGAGTCAGAGACTTTGAGGGACAAAATGTTTCTGGAGCCAATCAAACTGGGAGGAGAAATGCAGCTTCTGGCCATTGTGACTGATGCCGTACCAACCCTCCACCTAGTGGGAGTTGGGAAGACTGCTTTAAACGGGTGAAATTTCTGTTAATTTAACCCTTGAGTCTAGGACAAGCAAGAGGGAGGGAGACTCTACTTGGCAGAAATGGAAAGAATTGGCAAGATTGGCACTTCTGGTATATGCATGTCTCTTGACCACATTCCATTGTATTCTGTAACATGGTTGCTCTGGCCCCACTCTCTTAGGGCCCAGGACTATTATATCTTACTACTTTTAAGGTTCTTAGGTAACCAAAGAGGGTAGGGAGTATTTCTTATCTGCCATCGGGAAGGAATGTTGACTTTGTTCCTTCTGTTTTTAAGGACTCAGCATACCTTGGTTCTATTTAACTATTCAACATTGGATTACCTTTTACAAAGGAATATTAACTTCAAAGATATTAGCAAGAACAAACACATCTACAAAGGGCATCATTAGAGAAATACAAGGCCAGAAAGAGAGATGGGCCTACTGTATGCTGAGAGCAGGCGATAATCAATGGGCAGCTCCACTGAAGCTCAACAGGGACAGGACCAGAAGAAAGTGCTTAGCGTGCTGGGTAGATAGGCCGTGGCTGTTTTATTTAGAGACCTGTACAAGAGTCGTGTAGGATAAGCCCATATGAGTGGGTCGCAATCCGTTCCCTTGGAGGGAGTGCCCATATTGAGGAGACCACAGATGTAATAAAATATCCAGCCGTGAAAGTTTGTTTTCTATATAGCTACGGCATGTGGCTCTGAGAATGTGCATGGGCCTGGCCACAGGATCAGCAAACTGGGTCCTGAACTGAGGGTAACCCAGTCCCCATTTCTGTCTCTGACTCATAGCACATGAGGCAGGCAGGCTAGAGCCGTGATCAGTGACTTGGTGTCCCGCCATCTGGTTTCCGATTCTCACCTATTAAAGACTTTCCATGTATTTTCAGGACAACTTCCTGATCTCTTCTGAATTTTAAATATCTAAATTTTAAGATTGAGAGTCATCTGTCCTGTCTCACAGGGCGAAAGAGCCATTATTGATGTAATTTATTTTTCTATCCATGGTCCACCAAAAACTGCAAAGATGATGCCCCCGAACGTCCCTTGATTGTACGATGTCCGCTGCCCAACATACTTAGCTTCTTTCTGGAACAAGTAATTGAAGATCTCAGCATTTTCCCTCCAAATATATTTCAGCTCCAGGAGCTGTTTGACATCCTTCACCAGAATGAAAGCTGATTTAGGCTTGACGTCAGTTAGAGCTGTCCCAGCATGGAACAGGCTGCCTCAAGAAGTGATGTGGTCTCCTTCTTGGAGGTCTTACAGCAGAGACTGGATAAATGACCACTCATCAGGAAGGTTAGAGTGGGCATTCCTTGGTATGTCCATCCACATGACTCAATAGCCATGGAAGTTCCTTGCAACCCTAATATTCTATGATTTGATGACTGCTTTTGGTCTGATTTTAGAAGGAACAACCGCTGTGAACATCGCCTTTGCTTCCTGCAGATTCTCTTTCCTTTCTGGAAGGTCAGTTTTCTTTCTTTCTCTCCACTCCCACCCCTTCTTCCATCTCAAATGTCAGGCTGAAACCCTTGGGAGAAAGACTGGAGTCAAGACTTTCATTAGCTTCTTAATGGGCTCCTAACTTCCTGACAGCCCCAACTGACTTCTTGAGACAGTCAATGGCCAGGGAAAGACAGATGTCAAAATCTTCCTTGTAATTTCTTTGAGATCCTAGCCCAGATTGAGCAAAATGAGCCCCAGAACCCAAGTGTGGTATGTTCTGGCCTGACTTGCTCTCCCAGAGCTAGGCCAGAAACAATCCTGAGTAAAAAAAAACAAAACCTGCTGATGTGTTCGATTTTCTGGGAGAAAATGGATGTTGCCTTGGGGGACTGAATAATGGCATTCCCTAATAATGCTGAATGTCCCCATGAGGGGACTTCGGATTCTGAACATCAAAGGCCATGAGGCTTTCAGAAGCCATGCCTGCCTTGGGGGCAGTTCAGTCCCCATTTATCTCTCTGACTCACAGCACATGGGGCGAGCAGGTTGTAGATCTATGATCAGTGACTCAGTGTCCCACCATTATCCAGGACAGACTTTATTATTGTACTGAGCGGTACAACATAAAGGGCTCTGGCTTGGAGTCAGAAGGCTTTGCTTTAAATTCCACCTCCCACTGGTTTTATGTAACCTTTGTGCAAGGACCTCATTCTTCCTCAGTTTCCTCAATTGTAGAATGAAAAGGAGGGTAGACCTGATGGTCTCTAGGGACATTTCCAGCTCTAGAGCTAGGATCCTAGGGTTTAGAGGGGCTCTGGGGAAGGGAGCTCAGTCTGGAATGTTCGGATAGTGGGAGGGGCCAGATACAGAACCATAACTTGCAATTCCTGTGTTGGGGACAAGTTCGGTTAAAAAAAATGCCAGTAAGGCCTGGGGAAAGAGATCTCATGCTGTGCAATGTACACGAAAGGCACGGCAACACAGATTTAGACCTTAGAGGATCTCTAGTTTATTTAACGGATGTGGAAACTGAGGCTGAGGGAAATGAACTTTTTGGAGGCATCACATTAATAGTAACAAAGGCAGACTTAGAACCCAGGCCCAAATCCAAATCCAGTGTTCTTTCCACACTACCACACTTCTTCTTCTCTTCAGGACTCTTATCCTCCTTGGGGAAGATGAGGTCCAGGGCCAGGTCACAGACTGAGTTTAAACCCTCTCATTTCATAGATGAAGAAACTAAGACCCACAGTGGTTCCTCTGAGAGGGTAAAGGATTTTGACCTGAGTGAAATTGCCTGCTCTGGATTAGACTGTCAGAGGTGGGGTAGTACCCCTGAGCTTGGGGTTGGGAATTTCATAAAGGAAGCCCGGAGTTGGGCTCTGAGTTGGTTGAGGGTTCAAGAACATAAAAATAAAAAACAAGTTCCAACTTTATTGGAATCCAAAAAAAAAATGTTTTGTTATTTTTTTTAACCCCAGGCAACAGGTTGCCTATTCCATACCTATGACCCTATATGGTACACTCTTGTTTCTGCCTTTCCCGTTCTCTAGAATTGTGCTGACCTTCCTGAAGATGACTCCTCCCATCCCCATAAAACATCTGACTTGCCATACCCTCCTCCTCCACTCCTCTCCTGGCATTATACCCAAGCTGAGTCAATGACTCTGACCTTGATCTGCCCCAGCTGCCTTGTACCAGGAGCCCAGCATGAATGCCCTCCTTATCTAAATCCTCTGTGAAATTCCTTCAGTCTCAGCAATTGTCCCTAGTCAAACCCAATCCCTTTTGTAACACAGCCACCCACAGTGCCACATACCTGTGTCCGGATTGGTAATATGAAATTCTTAGTCACACGTGCACACATACACACACACACACACACACACACACACACACACACACACTCTACTGAGAGGCAATTTCCAAGGAAGGTACCAAGGTACCACCTAGAAATGCTGTTGGCACCACCTTCACACCCTTTCACATTTCAGTGTCCTGATCTCCAGTCAATCTGCCCTAGTTAAAAGTTCTATGGGGAATCTGGGGTAAGGAATGCTCTTGGAAGACACTCACCAGGGTGGGATTTGGACTGGATCCCATGAAACTCAGGGGAGTGGCAGAAATGGAGTAGGGATAGGGAGAAAAAAGTCAGACATTCTCTCAACCTGGGCTTCACTTGGAGGTTCCAACCTCCACACAATCATTGCTGAAGGTGAGCAATTTCTTCAGAACCATTTCCACACCGCCATCTTGTGGGCAAGAGCCAGAATGACCTGATTAAGCAATTCAGCACAAATTTCAGCAGCAAGTAGTTATTAAGTACCTACTGTGTGCCAGAAGCTGTTTTGGGCATGTAATATCAATTAAGTTGGGACTTTCTTACTGTTTTAAAATGATTAAATAAGTGTCTTTGATTGAGTCTCACTAGGTGCCAAGCCCCAGGCCCAAACCACTATTAGGTGCTAAGCCTATGTGGATGTGAAGCTCCCAGGGTACTAAGGGGAGGTGCTAACTCAAGAGTCAATCATAGCAGCCTAAGTTCTGGCCATTCAGATGACGCTAGATGAAGTCTGAAACGGTATAAGAAGAGAAGACAGAGCTATTTGCTCAGGGGCTCTCACTCTTGGTGTCTCGCTGATGTGGAAACTCTGGGCAGCTGTAGCTAAGAGCCCTTCAGCTCGTAAACTGGATGCTGGGACTTTGTTAAACTCTGGTAACTATGTATTGGGATTTGAATCAGACAAGGTTTGTCTGTTGATGTTTGTAATTTGTTTGTATTTGCTCTGAAGTTCAGGGTGCTGGTTTTTTCCCTGGAACTAAGTGAATGATTTTTGCATGCTGGATTAAAGTAAGCTTGTTAACCCCTTAACATTGCTTTCCTTAGTAAAACAGATCAAAAGTTCCTGGGCTTGCAGCATTCTGTGAGCTGGTTGTTGTTGGTTTTATATCTCCCATAGCAGCTGCAAGCTGGATTGTTGAAACAGGGCATTGAGGTTACAGTGAATCTGCCCCTGCTCTCAAAGAGCTCACAGTCTAATGCCGGGGAAAAGAACCCACATAGAAGTAGGATATTTACTCAGTATGTACAAAGTAGGGGCAGAACTGGTCTTGCAGTCCTGAAGACCTAGATTCAAGTCTTGCCACTGACACCTCCTGGCCACTTCTCCTTGCTCAAGTCACATGACCTCTAAGTACTACTGCCAAATCTCTAAGACTCAGTTGCAGAGAAAACTAGGAGAAGGGGTAGAAGTGGTTTCCTCATTTGGGAATTCCCCAGCCCTTGTCCCTAAATACCCAGCAATTCTGGGAAGGGCATGGGGGAGGGAATGACAATTTTGGAGATGAAGAATGACCTTCTATAGAAGGTGGCCCTTGACCTGAGCCATCTAGAGAGTGAGGGGATTCCAAGAGGATGAATGGGAAGGGAGTACAATCAAAGCATGGGGAACAGCCTCTTCAGGCAGGAAATGGGACATCCCAGACATGGAACAGGAAGTAGACCAGTTTAGCTGGAAAAAAGAGAGGATATGGTAACATGAAATTAGACTGGAAAGCTAGGTGGGAACCAGATTGGGAAGGGCTTTAAATGCTGTCAGAAGGAGCTGATATTCTCTCCTGGAGGCAATAGAGGGGTCACTGAAACTTCTTGGACATTGAACGCCAGTGCTAGCCATGTAATTGGTGAAAGGGGAATGGATATGAGAGATACTGTGGAGGTCGAATCCACAAGACTCATTTGATCAGAGGAATCAATTAATCAATAAACAAGTCATTTTCAGTCATGTCTGACTCTTTGTGACACCCTTTGGTGTTTTCTTGTCAAAGATACTAGAGTGGTTTTCCATTTCCTTCTTCCAGCTTCCAGGAAACTTAGGCAAACAGGATTACATGACTTACCCAGGGTCACACAGCTACTAAGTGTTTGAAGCCAATGTTGAACTCAAGGAGATGAGTTTGTTTCAAACCACTTCAATAAGCACTTATTATAGCCAGGTACTGTGCTAGACACTGGGGATAAGAATAAAAAGAATTAAACAGTTCTTACATATAAATCTCTCTTTGATCATGTCAGACCATTGAGAAGCATCATGGAATAGGGGAGAGGAGGCTGTACCTGGAGTCAGGAGGACATAGGTTCAAATCATGCCTTGAGCTGTGTGACCCTGAGCAAGTGACTTGCTCTCTATTACTCATTTGTAACACGAGGGTGTTGGTCTAGATGGTGTCTAAGGTCCTTCCAGCTCTAAATTTATGATCCTACAGTGCCAAGAACATATGAAAGGACACACACACACACACACACACACACACAGCAGAAACTTTTCCACGGATGGAAAGGTACTAGTGGCTGAGGGGACCTGGAAAGCCTCCTCTAACAGACGGCGCTTGAGCTCAGTCCTAAAGGAAGCCAGGAATTTTAAGAGGTGGAGGTGAGGAGGGAGAGCATTCTAGGCATGAGAGAGAGCCAATGTAGAGTCATGGAGGTGGGACAGTATGAGGAACTAAAAATAGTTCTGTAGGGCTGGACCATAGAGTACCTAGAGAAATAATGTATATGGAGGCTGGGGAGGTAGGAAGTGGGCAGGTTGTAAAGAACTTTAAATGCCAAAGAAGGGATTTCATATTTGACCCTAGAGGCAATAGGGAGCCATTGGAATTTACTATGTAAGGAGAGAGTGGCACAATGAGACCTGCACTTTAGGAGGATGAGTTCCACAGCTGAGTAGAAGATAGATTGGGCTTGGGAGAGACTTGAGGCAAGGAGACAAATTAGAAGGCTGTTGTCATAGTCTCCAAGCAAGACGTGTCTGTCCCAGGGTGGTGGCTCTGGGATTGAAGAGAAGGCAACATATGGGAGAGATGTCCTAGACATAGAAATGATATGATTTAGCAATTGATTCTATACAAGGTGAATGAGAGTGAAGAGTCCAGGATAACGTTAAAGATGTCAACTTGGGTGACTAGAAACAGGGTGGTATCTCCAATGATACTAGAAAAGTTAGGAAGAGAGAAGGATTTATGGGGGGAAAGAATATATTTCATTTTGGATGGGTTGATTTTGAGATGCCTAAAGGCCATTTCATTCAAAATACCCAAACGTAGTTGGGGTTGCTGGAGTAGAGCATAAGAGAGACTAAGACCAGATTTATAGGTCTTCATAGATATAACAAGGTAACCCGGGGGAAGAGATGAAGTCACCTAATGAGAGAGTGGGGAGGAAAGAGAAGAGGAACCAGGTCAGAGCTTTGGGGGACATCGATGGTTAGGGTACACTTGTATGCCATGGTGTCACCTCCCTGATGTCATGGTCCTCTTCAAGAATGAAGGACAAACAACAAGAACAACATGACAAGGATGATAAACCAGTAAAAAACCAGGGGCAGGGAGGGAGAGAGAAGGAAGGATGATACTGAGTTTGCAAGCCATAGTGAAGGATAGTGGTTGGTGCCTTGGACAGAAACGAGGAAGTTTAGATTAGCTGTGGGCATGGGGTGGGGGAGCAATTAGTCCGGTTTTGAACATTTTGAGTTTATGATGTCTGTAGGATGTCCCTCCAGATAGAAAGGGTAGATGAGCCCCAGAGAGATGAGGGTTGGATATTTAGATTTTTGAGTCACCTGTGTGAAAATAGGATTTGGATGGGAAGGGGCTAATAAGATCACTGGGAGAGAGGCTACAGAGAGGGTCTGTCTAGGGAAGGGTCTTGAAGTACAAACGCAAACAGGGTGGCTGCATGGAGCAGTGGGACTAGTGCCAGATTTCGAATCACAGGACCTGGGTTCAAATTCTAGTGTAAAATGTGTGTCCCCCCCACCCTCTTCCTAGCATCACTATGCACACTGCTCACAGTAGGTACCTAATGAATGCTTCCTAGACTGTGCAGTAAAGAAACACCATCTTCAAAAAATGCTTTCTCTCATCTATAAAATAAGGATAATAGTTGCTGCCCTCCATCCTTCCCCAGGCTGATATGAGGATCAAATGAAATAATATATGAAAAACTACTTTGAGAAACTGCAAAATGCGGCCCAACCTTGAGGGAATGTTATTAGCATTGGTCAGACCCCATTCCTTCAACCAGCTGAGAGTGGACTTTTCAAAATCTTTTCCTTTTAGAGATTCAGCCTGACATTTTGAGTTTAAGGGAGGGATGGGAGAGAAGTTAAACTCTTTTTTCTTGTTGAAATGCAAAGGAGAATCCTCTTCCATGGCCATGCTGTCTGAGATCGGGTCAAAAGCAGTTTGATGAGGAGAGCCAAGATAGGTTTAGACTTTTTGCTTCTGAAAGATGGAGGGTCTTTGGGGGGGGGGGAATCAAGGAATATTGTTTAGCAGGAAAATGGTCCAAATGAGGGAGGAGAAGAGGAAGGAGCTAGGAGTTTACAATTTGGTCTCTAAAAGTGAGCTTTGCTCGGAGTGAAACAATTTTAGGAAGCTGACTCAACCTGAAAGTCCAGGACACAAGGGGTTGAATCATGGAGGGCAGGAGTGAAGAGAGGGGCCTTGAATGTAATGGATTGTAATGAGAGCTCCATCAGCAACAGGATTAAGATTTTAACAGTTAGGCTTTAAGAGATGGATTTCTTTTGGGTGGCCATTGAGTTGGGTCATTTTGACTTTTGTCCACAAGATGGCAGTGTGGAAATAGTTCTGGTAACTTGTTTTCAGGAAATTCGGTCCAATAAAACTTTTCTATTCGGTCACTACTCTGTGCCAGGCACTATGCTGGCCCTGTGGATACATGGACCAAAATGAAACAGTCCACCTACCATCAAGGAGCTTACCATGGTACTGGGTGGGGGAAGGGCGGGGGAGACAATGAGGAGAGGGATGAAAGTAGAAAAGTCTAATACAAGCTAAATTGAGAAGGGAGAAATCACACATAACCGGGTATTAGAGGTGGAACCTGGCCTGATTCTTAAGGGAAGTTAGGGATTCTAAGAAATATAAACGAGGAGGGAGTGTATTTCAGGTACAGCCCTCACCACCCCCCCAACCCAACTCTCAAGATAAATCCCTGAAGTCTAACTAGTCAAGGTTCAAAGTGTTCTGTTAAACAGTTTACAAGATCTCACCAATGTCTTTACTTTTCTAGAGTCAATCACTGGACATGAGTAACTCAAAGTAAAGGTATTTTTTGAAATCACATCATAATAACAGAATAATGAATATTTACATATTAATTACATAATTAACTACATAATAATTATACATACAAATTTGTGTATGTCTGATTCTCACAACAGCCCTGTCCATTAGGTGCTATTATTCTTCCCATTTTACAGATGAAGAAACTGAGGCTAAGAGAGGAAGGTTAAGTGACATGTCCAGGGTCAAATAAATAGTAAATATCTGAGGTAGAATTTAAACTCAGAATTATCTTGACTCCAAGCCCAGTGCTCGAGTAGCAACAGAACATTCTCTCCATAAACTCGGGGCACACTCTGCCACAGATAAACCCAGAATCAGCAGGGAGGGTGGACACCACAGAAGTTACAAATAGTGTGGGGCCGGGTTACAGCAGCCCTAACCAACTTTTGAGAGCATTATTAAATTTTCCGCATGGGCATTTACACCTTGGAAATCAGCTACAAATCAGAGCTCAGATTGTTGCTTTGCCAAGACTTAAGAGGGTGTTAATAATGCAGATTAAACTTTAAACTTGCATATATATATATATATGTATATATATATTTGTATGTATGTATGTATATACATTCCCCTAAAGAATCCAGTTGTTAATGATTTATCATTACAACTTTGTGTTACTCTATAAACATTGCTCAGTAGTAGAAGGCTCTGGGAATTAATTCATCACGAGACTGGGGGTCTAATAATAATGGGGAGGAGAAAAAAGAGGAGCAGGAAAAGGAGGAGGAGGAGGAGAAAGAGGAAAAGGAGGAGAAGGAGGAGGAAGAGTTGGAGAAGGAGGAAAAAAAAGAAGAAGAAGGAGGAGGAGGAGGAGGAGGAGGAGGAGGAGGAGGAGGAGGAGAAGAAGAAGAAGAAGAAGAAGAAGAAGAAGAAGAAGAAGAAGAAGAAGAAGAAGAAGAAGAAGAAGAAGAAGAAGAAGAAGAAGAAGAAGAAGAAGAAATTATATAGTGTTTTAAAAGTTTGCAAAGTGTTTTACATTCATTACCTCATTCGAGCCTGCCAACACTCCTGAGTCAGGACTTAACTCTCAGAACTGTAGCCAAGGCACATGCAGGGAGGAACAGTCATGCATCTGATGCTGCCATTCTACTGAGTCATTAATGTCTTGCCACTGCTTCTACTTATTCCTATTTAGTTAGTCTTATTCTTATAGTCCACAAGATACTGCCCCACTGATCACTGCTTGAGGTTGCCTGGATAGGCTTCGTTTGGCACAGTAGCATCCACTGCCTCCACCTTCAGGCTCAGCTGAAAACCTTTGCTGAGGCACTACTATACTCTCTTAGAAAATGAAGAACCCTTAGATGGCTTTGTAATCTAAGTAGGATCCTGCTCAGGAGCTGTGGAGATTATCGTCTTCCTCCTCCAGGGAGCAGAAGAAATCTTGTCTCTAGAAGATCCAGTGCCATAATTTGCAAACTCAAGACCGATTCTCTTTTCTCTGCTAGGAGCTGGGGCTCAAGGATCATGCCATTTCTGGAATTCCTAATCTATCATCCTCTGAACTGAAGTTTGGGAATCAGAAAGCAATATCCTTAACTTCTCTCTAGGCTGCAGGCTAGCACCGTATTGCCCTTGGCCATGTGCTTCTCCAGCAAGTTTCCTCCACAACCTCTTGATAGGGGAAGGGAGAAAGCACCTTTCCTACCTGGCTGCTTTCTGGAAGAGACACAAAGAAAAAGGTCCAGAACAAGTTCTAGAGAGCTGGGAGTGACCTCAAAAGCTGAGTCTCAACAGAGTGAGACTACCTTGTCTTTAAAAGCTACAAGAGGTGTGGCTGACCTTTAGTCAGCCAATCGCTGAATATTCTGCATGTTGTCACTTGTCTCCATCCAATGGCCAATTTTCTGAAATTTCGTAAGGTTCAGCTTTGCAGTGACAGCTCAACGGTGCCAGGTTATTTAAGAAACACCCCCAATTTGACAAGAAGCTACCCTGATCAACCTCTTTTAGACAATCATGGGGGACGAGCGATGCAAAAGCAAAGAGATGTGAGAAAGAATGTCATGATTAGGTCCATTTTGACAGGAACATGTCTTGGAGGACTGGTATAAAACAAGTCTGGAAAGGTAGGTGGAAGTTACACTGTGGAGGATTTTGCCAAGGAAATTCTATTTTCCCCTAGAGGCAAAAGGGCAGCTAGGTGGCGCTGCAATGCAAAGAGCACCAGGCCAGCTCTGGAGTCAGGAAGACTCATCTTCCTGAGTTCAAATGTGACCTCAGACACTGACTAGTTGGGTGACCTTGGGCAATTCACTTCCCCCTGTTTGCCTCAGTTTCCTCACCTGTCAAATGAGCTGGAGAAGGAAATGGCAAGCCACTCCAGTATCTTTGCCAAGAAAATTGCAAATGAGGTCAGGAAGAGTCGGACAGGACTGAAAAATGATTGAATGCAACAGAGGAAATGGGGAACCTATGATTTTTTTTGAGTAGGAGTTTAAATCCCTCATCAATCATTTACTACCTGAGAGTGCTTAAACAAGTCCCTTCCCCATTCCAGACTCTGGTTGGCTTCTTCTTTCATAAAAAGTGGTTTGGGCTCACAGATCCCTAAGATTTCTTCCACATGTACATCCTATGACCCTAAGACTTTAAACAGGATCATAGCTCTACAGCTGGAAGGAACCATGCAAGCCATTGAATATAGCCCCCTTATTTTACAGGAGAGGAGAACGAGTCCAAGGGATATTAGTGAGTTGCCCTGAGTTGAACAAGTAGCAAAAGCCTCAGGTGGGATTTGAACTCAGGTCCTCTGAATGTTGCCCATTCCAGTGCATTCATCTTTCATTTGAAAAAAACTTCAGCCCAGAGAGTTAACTCTTGTGCTTTTTTTGGTTTCTGGTTCCAAATTCTGTTACCTGAATCACAGTGAATAGACACAAAGCTCACCAGTGTGTCCAACAGTGGAAGGACTATCTGGGCATTCCCCTCCCAGGTCAACTTCTGACTTTCTCAACTTTGTTCCCATACCTTAGCTGCTATGTCTCCCTGGTACTTTCCTTAGTTCCTGAGACCTCCTTGCCTTGAGATATCTGTCTTCCTCTGAGACCTTCTCATCTTGAAACATTCCTCCGCCATGCTGGCTCCCTTCTCCCACTGTGGAATTCTTCCCCGGGGCAACCTTTTTTGGGGGATGGGGAGTGATCCAGTTTGATCAAGCTTCATTCACCTCTTACTTCTCTTTTTGACCTCCCAGACCTTGAGGCCGTCCCCCTCTATCCAGGTACCTCTTTTTCCCTCCTTTCTTCAGCTCCCTTTTGTATATTATCTTCCTCCATTAGAATGTAAGCACTTTGAGGGCAGGGATGGTCTTTATTTTTGCTAGCATTTGTATCCTTGGTACTTAGCCTAGCATGTAGGAAGTGCTCAATAAAAGCCTATTGCCTGAGGTGGGGAGCCTGTCTTATCTTTGCCCCTAAAATTCATCCTATGTTTATCCCTTCTGATCAGTCTCTCGAATTCTCTGCAGGTTCATTTTTCATACCAATATCTCTGATTCAATGACAACTAGCATGGAGGCTTATCTAAGTTCTAAGAGTACTAATATGTGTAGTTACTAATGCTGTAGTATGAATGAGTGTTAAAGAAGGAAGTTGGCCACTGATCAAATGATTTCATCTCTGTTCTCCCCAATGCCACTGGGAGGGTGCCCCCATGCAATCACAGATGTCACTACCAAGGTGTTAATTTCCTGTCATCCCTTTACAAAGTGTGCTCACATTTCTTGAATTGAATTGGAAGCAATAATACCACCTATCAGTGGAAAAATGGCCACACTCCTGAAGGTCCTGGAAAGCTGAGTTTGCCAAGTCATGTTAGTCCAGGCTGGAAGCAGGCTTCTAGAGGAGACCCCTTTGGGAAAGGAGAGTCTGTCCTTTTTACTGGTCATCACTTTGAATCAGATCTATTTATTTAATAGGAGATACTCTACTTCAACCAAGAAATGGTCTGGAGTCTATGATTCATTTATTGATTGAGCCTAAAGCTTAAGATCAATTGTTTTCACCTGAGTAAGACATCACATTAAATGGGTCCCTGTGATTTGATTGATCCACTCTCCTGACACTCACCCTTATGTATTCTTAAAGGGAAAAGCTATAGATTGGAGAGATGTGTGCAATTCCCTCTTTATGTTCTATTATGTGTATGCAAAGTAATCTTTCTAGATGGCATTTAAGTTTAGAATAAAAGTGAAATTCAAAAATACATATAAAGAATGAATATATGGTATTTAGGTAAAATATGATCTATAGGTAAGAGGAATATATAATACTGAGTTCAGCTAGGGGCAATCAAGGAAGACTCCATGGAGAAGTTAACCCAAATTAAGCTTTGAAGGCTAAGTAGAAAGGAAGCTGGCAGGAAGGGATGAGTGAGCATTCAAGACGTGGGCGTTATGAAAAGTAGGAAAAGAGAATGGAATGGTTGTGTTGCATGAGATTAGGAGCAGGGAGGTACAAAACTTTGGCAGCTTTGTAAATAATGTCCACACACAGGTCTGTTGGTAAATGTTTAACAACTAACTCTCCCCCCGCCCAAAAAATGCATGCATGATATACTTTTAAGTTTCATCTGCATTACTAACATTTTCCCATTAACTTCTTCAGGCTAGACAATCAAGACAGAGAATCAGGTCTAGACAGTCAATCAAGCCCTGGTTTGGAGCTGCAAATTTAACAGTCAGCTTTCATAGGTCATTCACCTATGAATGGCTCTAGCATATCCCTGACTTATGTAAACATAAAATACAAACATAAGGGACTCAATAAGGTTAAATCGTTTACATTTCTATACGGAAAGATGATACATGTAACTTTTATCATTATTAAGACAAAAGAAATATACATAAACAGAGGACACAAAGGTGAGCCAATTATACTGGGATGATCTAAAAAAACAAAGATGTGAGAAAGAGGGTGCACTAGGAGAAGGGAAAAGTAGAATGGGGAAAATTATCTCACATAAAAGAAGCATACAAGGAAGAGCTTTTACAATGAAGGAGGAAATGATGGGAGGGGGCAATGCTTGAACGGCAGACTAATTAGAATTGGTTCAAAGAGGGAATAATACACACACATACAAACACAGACACACACAGACACACAGACACAGACACACACACACACACACACACACACACACACACACACACTCAGGAATCAAAATCTATCTTATCCAACAAGAAAAGAGGAGAGGAAGGAGAAAGGGAGGGAAGATTATGGGAGGCAGTGGTCAAAAGCAAAATAGACTTTTGAGGATAGACAGGATAAAAAGAGAGAGAAGGATAAATAGAAGAAAATAGGATCAAGGGAAATACACAGTAATCATAACTGTGAATGTGAATGGGATGAGCACACCCGTAAAATGGAAGCAGATAGTAGAATGGATTAGAAACCAGAATCCAACAATACATTGTTTACAAGAGACACACTTTGAAACAGAAAAACACATACAAAGTTAAAATAAGGAGTTGGAGTGAAATCTATAATGTTTCAGCTAAAGTAAAAAAGGCAGGGGTAGCAGTCATGATCTTGATAAAGCAAAAGCAAAAATAGAGGAAAATGCTCTCCACATCCAGAGAAAGAACTTTGGAGTCTGAATGCAGATGGAAGCATACTATTTGCTCTCTTTTTTTGTTTTATTTTGTTTCTTCTTTCTCATAGTTCCTCCCATTAGTTCTAATTCTTCTTTACAACATGACTAATGTGAAAAAACAAACAAAAATAGAACTAATTAAAAGATATAATCAGAGGAACTACTTTGATTAAAGTTACCATAGACAATGAAGTAATATCAAAAATTTTTACAGCAGATTTTTCTAATAAAGGTCTCCTTTCCCAAATGTATAGTAAACTGAGTCAAATTTATAAAAAAATAAGAACCATTCTCCAATTGTCAAGAGATATGAACAGGCAATTTTGCGAAGAAAACATCAGAGCAATCTATAGTCATATGAAAAAACATGCTCTCAATCACTATTGACTGGGAAAATGTTTTAAATAACTGGGGTACTGTTTCACACCTATCAGGAATGACAAATACTGGAAAGGATGCAGGTAAAAAGGTAAACTAATGAAATGTTGGTGAAGTTGTGAACTGACCCAACCATTCTAGAAAACAACTTGGAACTATGCTTACAGGGCTATAAAATTGTGCATACCATTTGACTCAACAATACCACTGCTAGGTCTGTATCCCCAAGAGATCAAAGAAAAAGGAAAAGGACCTATATGTGCAAAAAATATTTATAGCAGCTTTCTTTGTTATGGTAAAGAATTAGAAATGGAGGGGATGCCCATTAATTGAGGAATGACTGAACAAGTTGTGACATATGATTGTGACGGAGTACTATTTTATTATAAGAAATGATGAGGGGGATGGTTTCAGAAAGACATGGGAAGACCTGTATAACCTGATACAAAGTAAAGTGAACATGATGGCCATTTAGTTTGTGTTCACAAGGTGGCAGCAGTGAGTGATCATGCTACTTATAGATTATAAATCATAAATTATTATTACAAAATATAATTGTATTGGGGGCAGGTAGGTGGCGCAGTGAGTAGAGTACCGGCCCTGGAGTCAGGAGGACTTGAGTTCAAATGCAGCCTCAGACACTTGACACACTTACTAGCTGTGTGACCTTGGGCAAGTCACTTAATCCCATATGCCCTGCCTTCCCTCCTCCAAAACAATATAAGTGTATTTATATATTATTTATACAATAATAACATAATGTTTTTGAAGTTTATGAAATGATTTACAAATATCTTATTTTTATCCTCATAACCCTGGGAGGTAGATGCTATTTATTATCATTATTTGCAGATGAGGAAAATGAGGCAGGCAAAGACTTACCCAGGCTCATACAGCCAGTAAAGTGTGCTAGACCAGGTTAGAACTCAGGTCTTCCTGACTCCAGACCCAGCATTTCATCTACTACCTCATGCTGTTTCTTCAATATAATACTTGTTAGAGTCTTCTTCCTGTCTGTGATCTTGTATCTTATGCGAATCTCACACAAGCTCTTTAGGCTGTGTGTGTGTGTGTGTTCCATGTTTGTTCCATCTGCCCAGTCAGCCTAAGGACCCTATAAAGAGGATTATCTGATTGAAGATAAAGAGGATTATCCTATTAAAGAGAGTCTTATTTGAAGACTGTCTCCTGTCTTCCATTTTTATCCCTAAGCCCCCAGTCTCAGACTCTGACTGTAGAGAAGTCATGGAGTATAGCACTAGATGTGGAGGCAGAAGGACATGAGTTTGAATCCTGTCTCAGACACTTGCTTGGAAGTCACTGCACCATTCTGAGCCTTAGTTTTCTCATCTGTAAAATGAGGGAGCTAGGTGGCTCAGTGGAGAGAGTGCCGGGCCTGGAGTAAGAAAGACTTGAGTTCAAATTCAGCCTTAGTCAATTGCTAGCTGTGTGACCCTGGGCAAGTCACTCAACTCTGTTTGCTTCAGTTTCCTCCTGGGTAAAATGAGCCAGAGAAGGAAGTGGCAAACCACTCCAAGAAAACCCCAAATGGGGCCATGAAGAATTGGACACAACTGAACAGCAGCAAAACGAGGGGGCTGGACTAAATGGCTTCCAAGGTCCCTTCTAGTCTATGATTCTCTGTACCTTATGTCCACCTCTGAGGGTGAAGCTCAACAATATATATGTTTTTCATTCCTAGAAACCACTACTAATTTCCATTTCATGTACTTTAATTGGTCCTCCATCTTCCAAAGTGCTTATGAAGGAGGTCACAAAGCAGAGTTTTATTCAGATATGGGTTGGACTACTTGGCTGCTCATGTTGTTTCCCTCTGAGATTCTGTCACTCCACATAAGGGAGATTTCAAATTCAACCGGAGTCAACAAAGGAGGGTACAACTGAGATGACAGTGGAGGACACGGAACTCATTCCATCTTGGACTCCATCAATAAAACTGTAGGGTGCAGAACTAGAGAAGAATGCTCTGGTCAGACCATTTCAGGAGGACTGCATTCAGTTCTGGGTGCCTTTTGGAGGAAGAAGCTAACAAGGTTGAGAGCAACATGAGCAGGCATGTGGGGTGGTAAAGGGCCTTGAGGCCATGTCATATATTTAAGTATCATCTGATGAAATGTGAGGTATTTAACCTGGAACAGGGAAAAAAAAAGCCTTAAGAGTGGCAGGGGAATTGTAGCTGTTGTTAAATATCTGATGGGTTGGAAGAGGGATCAGACTTATTCTGATTGGCCCCCAGCTTGGGGCTGAATGAGAAGCAGAATCCCAGACTGAGAAATGGGTTGGAAGGGAGCTCAGTGACCACTGCGTCCAACCCATGCCCCAAGGGAATCCCCACTGAGACATATCAAAGAGTGGTGGTCCATCCTCTGTTTAAAGACCTGCAATGGGCAGGGGAGGGGCAGCTAACACCTCCCAATGTAGCCCACTCCATTTTGAACTGTTGGGAAATTTTACCTGATATCAAACCTAAACTTTTTTTTTCAATTTCTACTCATTCAGCTTCCTGCCCTCTGAAGCTAAAGAAAATGAGCCTAATCCCTCTTTCATGTCATAGCCCTTCACACACTTGAAGGCAGTTATAAAGTCTCCCCTTTGTTTTCTCTTTTCCGGGCTAAATGTTTTCATGTACTCAAACTAAACTGCAAAGCATTCAAACTCTGCTTCAGAGAGCACAACTCCGATGGACTGGCCACGTCTTTCAAATGCAAAATGTACGCTTGCCAAAAAGACTATTTTATGGAGAACTCACAGAGAGCAAGTGTTCACATGGTGGTCAGAAGAAGCGATACAAGGACACTCTCAAGGTCTCTCTTAAGAACTTTGGAACTGATTGCGTGATGTGGGAGACACTGGCACAGGACCGCTCAGCATGGTGTGCCCTCATCAGAGAAGGTGCTGTGCTCTATGAGCAAAGCAGAATTGAAACAGCTCAAAGGAAATGCAGGATGCACAAATTTGGAGAATCCCCTGAAACGTTCAGATAGACTATTTGTGCCGGACCTAGCGTCGGTCTAATCAGCCACAGACACATTGAAACTTGACTCTAGCATAGGGGTGTCATTTTGGTCCTCTTTGAGAACGAAGGACAACAACCGACCAACCAATGTGAATAGCAGTTCCTGGAGGGCAGAGACGGTTCTGTTTTTGTCTTTGTTTTGACCTCGGTACCCAGAACAAAGTAGGCACTGTGTAACTGGTTGGTTACTGACATGGTGCGAGCTCAAGGCCTCCACCATCTTGGTTGCAGCTAGGCGATGCAGTGGATAGAGCTCCAGATTTGGAGTCAGGAAGACCTGAGTTCAATCCCGCTTCAGACACTTACTAACTGTGTGACCCTGGACAAGTCTCTTAACCACGATTTGTCTCAGTTTTCTCATCTATAAAATGGGGATAATAATGGCATCTACATCCCAGAGTTTAGTGTGAGGATAAAAGGAGATATGTGTAAAGTACTTTGCAAACCTTAAAGTGCTATATAAATTCTAGTTGTTGTTACTACTGCTGCTGCTGCAACTACCACCACCACCACCGCCGCCACTGCTGCTGCTACTACTACTTGCTGCTACCACTAAACTACCACTACCACTACCACCACAACCACGACTGCCACCACTACTACTACCATCACAGCCACCACTACTACTACTGCTACTTTCTACCGCCACCACCACTGCTGCTGCCGCTACTCCTCTTCTAGATCCTCTATAATGCATTAACTCCTTAATCAGTGGGCCCCAGAACAGAACCCAATAGAGTAAATGTTATCGTCTACTACACAGAGCAGAATACAGAGGGACTATGGCATCCCCATTCCTAGAAGCCAGGCCTCATTTAGTGCAGTCTAAGATTACATTAGGTTTTTTTGACAGCCACATCATATAGTCCTGATTCCTATTGAGCTGGTAGTTAACTACAGCCTGACTCCTATTGAGCTGGTGGTTGACTACAGCCCCCAGAACGTTTTCAAGCAAACTTTTGCCTAGCCACAACTCATCTACTTTTTACTTGTGAATTTAATTTTTTGAACCAGAGTGTATCTTAACATCTCTCCCATTTTTTTGGATTTAGTTCAGTTTCCTAGCCTATCTAGATAATTTGGATCCTGACTTTGTTATCCAGAGCTTGAGTTGTCCTTCCCATCTTTGTATCATTGGCATGTTGATTGGCATAACATATACAGATCATCATCCGTGTCATTCATTAAAAAATATTAAAAATCCCAGGACTGAGCAAAGATGGCTTGGGTAGACAACTGGAGATCTCCTGCCAAGGTAACTTTGAATTATTAATGACTACTCTTTGAGACCAGGCATTCAAACAGTTCTGATATTAAGTACTTGTATGATAGTCTAGTCCACATCTCTCCATCTTCTCCCCAAGAGCAGTACGGGATTATGAAAAACTGTGCTAAAACCCAACTAAGTTCTATATGCGGCATTCCTTGATCTACTAGCTTAATAATCCTAGCAAAAAAGAAATAAGGTGAGTGCAGCTTGACCTGTTTTTTGCAATCTCTGCTTCTTTTTCTAAATCTCTCTTCTCAGGAGATAAGTCAAGCTCACATTCAATAATTTGCACGCTTTATTGCCAATAAAGCAGTTCATCTGGGCCAGGTGACTTGAACTCATCAAGGGCCACAGGGGGTCTTTCTTCCAATCCCTTCACTTACCTTGATCATAGACTACTTTTTAGATATTTTTCTTCTGTCATTTCCAACTTAAAGATCATTCTCATTAGCAGAGAAAAGAACACAATTAAAATTAAGTAGCTCTGTCTTCTTTCTCTTGGTCTCCTTGATTCTTTGATCCTATTTTTTGTTGAACTTCGCTCCGCTTGACAGCCAAAGTTCATTCTGAGGTTTAGCACTCCTGACACTTTTTTAATGCCACCTATCATTATATTAACATATAATTTCTTGTTATATATTAATCACCTATTACCCTTCATTGTTTCTATCTCCTGTACCTATTTTTAAAAATCTTACAGCCTTTTGGAACAATGCTCATTTCTCCTACAGTTTGGAATTGCTTCACTTTGTGTTTTCCCCATCCTTCTTGGACTAAACTCTGTAGAATTTCATTCCATGTGATTCTACCTTTTGTTTTTCTTTTAAAATATAGATTTCCCAAATCTTAGGTGCATGTCAAACTTCCTGAAATTCCCCTCCTCTATCACAAATTTTAGGATGCAATAGTCACTTCTTCTCAATGTTTTCATTATTTTGCCCAGCAAATAGATCCTTCTTTTTAGTGAAAATTCAGTCCAGTATAGAATTTCCTGTTTGGGGTTTTTCTACCTTTTGAAGGATAAAATTATCAGTAAGTCATGTCCAGAGGCTATTAGCTGCTTTGCTTTTGATATAGAGAGAACTCAAGTAGACGTTTCTCATCACTAAAATATCATACCTTTATGGCAAACTTATGGTCTGTTTCCCAATCCTTATCTATTCCCTCTTTCTGTCTAGGTGGCCTATAGTATATTCCAATGACAAAATCCTTTCCCTTCTTCATTAATCTGTACCTAAATGCTCTCTGGCATACTTCATTATTCCGTTTCATGGGTTTCATCATATGAGTAAGGCTTCTTAATACACAAAGCTATCCTACCCCTTTTAACTACCATTTTAAATTATCAAAATATTTTGTTTTTAAAATACCTTCATTTCCAAATATCTCCTCTTACTTTTCCATACTAGAAAGTCATCTCTTATAACAAAAAATAAAACACAGAGGAGAAAAAGGCAGTCCATCCCAGCTCAGTAATAAATCAACCATGCAGAACAGTCTACCTAATATCCCATGCTCCAGGTGCCACACCTCTGCAAAGAAGGGAAGGATGTACATTTTTTCTTCTCTTCTTCAAGGTCAGACTTAGTCATTATAATTACCCTATGTTAATGTTCTTTTCACTTGTGCTATTGTAGCCGTCGTACAGAATGTTTACCTGGTTCTGCACACTTCACTGCATCAATTCATATTGATCTTCCCATGCTTCTCTATAGTCTTCATTTCTTGCAGAACAGTAAAATTCCATTCCATTCATATGCCACAATTTGTCTATTCATTCACCATCTGATAGACATTTGCTTTGTTTACAATTCTTTGCTACTACAAAAAAAAGTGCCCCATAAATATTTATGGTGTATTATACACCATTATACATTATGCACATATACATTACACATTATACACCATTTCTACAGTATCTTTGATCTTTTTTTGGTGTATCCCTCTGGATCAAAGGCCATCACCATTTTAGTCATTTTCTTAGCATAAATTCAAATTGCTTTTCAGGGAACAATTGGGTCAATGCAGCTCCATCAAAACCTATCATTTCTTTTGAGTAAGAACTATGGTCTAACCATGGATATCATCCCACCAAGTTTCAGTTATGTCAATGAGGTCAAATTCACCTCCTTGCATTCGGATCTCTAGTTCCTATGGTCTGCTGTATCAACCTTGGGTATTTATGTAAAGACATTTAAGGCCATGAGTTTTACTACTGTGTTTTGATTTTTTTTTCATTTTGGTCTCCTGTGAACTTCTTGGTATCTCAATTACTGTTGTTCCTTCATTATAGTTACTCTATAGGGCATCTAGGTGGCCCAGTGGATAAAGCACCAGGTATGGAGGCTAGAAGACTCATCTTCCAGAGTTCAAATCTGGCCTCAGACACTGGGCAACCATGCAACCCTGGGCAAGTCAGTTAACCCTGTTTGCCTCAGTTTTCTCATCTGTAAAATGACCTAGAGGAGGAAATGGTAAAACCACTCCAGTATCTTTGCCATGAAAACCCCAAATGGGGTCACAAAGAGTTAGACACGACTGCATAAAAACAACAACATGGCAGGGGAGTCACACAAATGGTATGTATGTGTACTACACGTGACCCATAACACTCCCAGAGTCAGATTAAAATGTAATTGGGAAATATTTAGCAAAGTAAATAAAAATACAATATGACACAGATAACGTTGTATTTTAAAACTAAGTTGATATGTAGCCCACAAGGTTCTTTTTGTATAGATGAGTGGTCCCCATTTCTATTTGAGTTTGAAAACACTGCTCCATGGTCTCTAACTTAGGGAATATGTATGGGCAGTTTTCTCTCTCCCCAGGTCTTAGTTTAAAGCCATTCAGATGCAATTTGCAAGAAATCAGGCAAGTACATTCATGCTTGATTTCATAATGTGCACTCCATCCCTGGCCAGGAGTCCGTCATTTCTATATTTAAGCAACAGTCTAGAAACCCAAATTTTATCCTCAGACACCACCTTCTAAGCCAGTCGTTCAATTTATGAATCAGTTCTTCTTTTTTACATTCCTTGCCTTTTCTTGGCAATGTGAAACAAACACAAACTGTACCCTCCAGGTTTTTGCCTAAGAGTTCACAATCTTTGGTGATTGTTTCTGGTTTCCTTTCATCAGTATCATTTGTGAGTTTCTAGAAGTCAGTGTATTTTAACTCTTAGGAAGTTTTCATTTCCTGGATACATACCTCAGAAAGACCCACAGATCCTTAACAGGTCCACAAACAGATGCCTCAGTATCCCTGAAGAGCCCGTCATCCATCACCACTACTCTTTACTCTTCCTCCGACCTTTATGGGTAACCCATCATTGAATAGTTTCTGTCACTCTTCTGTGTCATTCCTTAGAGGACAAGCAGCTACATCTTCTGCAGGGGTCCAAGCTTCTTCTTCAGGAAAGACATCAATGGGCAAAATTTATAGAAAAGTATATTTCCACTAGATTCAAGGAAAGACTTCCTAGTTGTGAGATCTAGATCCAAAACTAGGATAAGGAAACTAGAGCTTTGTCCCAGGGAACCTTCATCTTTAAGGGGGCACGCTTTCTCCCCAAAGTCATTCTGGTCACAGTACTCTGTCGGCTTGTCAGCCATGCCACAATCTACCCTGGTCCTTTGCCCAGCCATGCACCAATTCCACCAGCATCTGCTTGTCATAGCTCCTGTCTTCCAGGGTCCATTTTAACTTACTGTCACATTCCTAGCTTTACACCTTCTTCTCCATCTTATTTCTCATAGGAGTTAAGGGGCAGAGGTTTGGGGTCATAGACTTTGCTACAAGGAGCATAGGCTGGATTCTCTTGGGAATAGGATGCCCTTTCTCAAGGCTGGACAGTAGTGTGGAAAGAACACTGGCTCTGGGGTGAGAAGGCATGGCTTTAAATTTTGCCTTTGTTATTTACTACCTGTGTGACCTTGGACAAGTCATTTAATTTACCTGAGCATCAGTTTCCTCATATGTCAAAAAGGAGGTTGAATTAGATGACCTCCAATGTCCTTTTCAACTCTAGAAATATGGTCCAAAGATCTTCTCCCTATACAACTGTACCTTACTAGGCAAGAGAGAAGAGGGAGAAAGAAAAGATATCCTCTGTGACCTATCACACCCCTGGACTTTGGGACCCACACCATACCTTTCAACTAAGATGGAATCCTAAGACCTTGTTGCCCTCCAGATGTGTCCAGCCCACTCTGTCTCCTCCCCTCCACCATCCATTCACCCTTGCTGGTCTTCCCTGCCCCCTCCTTTAGTGGCCATGTCCCTAGGGGTCTGCCAACAGAGGCTCTCCTAGGGTCTCTCTTCCTGTCTGTTCCAGCATTTCTGTCTGCCATGACACTTGATGTCTGTCCCCAGGTCTGTGTTCCCCTGATGTTCAGTCATTTTTCAGTCATGTCTGACTCTTCATGACCCACTTTGGGATTTTCTTGGCAAAGATACTGGTGGTTTGCCATTTCCTTCTCCAGCTCATTTGACAGATGAGGAAACTGAGGCAAACATGGCTAAGTGAGTCGTCCAGGGCCACACAGCTGGTAAGTGTCTGAGGGCAGATTCCAGGTTGGGAAGGTGAGTCTTCCTGGTGCTCTGTGCACTATGGTGCCCCCTAGCTATGCCCTGATTCTCTCTGATGAACTGAATTGACCTCAGGTGCAAGAATTCCTTCACACATCTCTGATTAGTGGAATAGCAGCCTCAGGAGGGAGTTAACTCGTCATTAATGATATTCTGCAGAGAGAAAAGTGTTGTGTACCAACCAGTCTTCTTTCTTCCCTGTAAACGGCTACAGCTTCATACACCACTGAATGACTCCTAATTTTCTGACTGCTGGTTTCTTTCAATGCTGATCTGTCTGCATTTTGGCTGATCTGCTGATTTTGTTGGACCTGGATCATGTCTCAGTGTCTGTTCCCATCTCTTTCCTCAGTCTCTGAGCTCCCTCCTCCTTTCATTGGATTCTCAGCTTTTCAACACAAGGACTGCCCTTGAATTACCCGATGTCCCAGATGTCAACAGCTAATGCTTAACCCCTGACTTCTCACCATATGCTGGCAAGACTTTGGACACTCCCTGACTGTAGTGAGCTGACTGTCTGGTCAGGGAATCAAGATACTCACAAAAGCAACAGATTAGCAAGCACGCAGAGCCTCTCATGTAGTTAAGATTACTGAGTGTTTGAAAAACGAATGGTAAAAGAGAAAGAGGGCTACCTTTGGATCCAGAGGACCTCAGCTCCTCACTTTTATAGGTCTCAGTTTCCATAAACATAAAATGAAGGGGCCAAATTCGATAACCTCAAAGGTCCCTTTCATTTCTCAATACACAGTCCTATGACTCTCAGGCAACATATGCCTGAGATGAGGGGTATAGACAATGAGTAATACAGAGAAGGGAGAAAAAAAGATCTCCAGGGCATAGAAGAATAAAGGGAGGGAGAAGGCAAGAAAAACCTTATGGAGAAAGTGAAACAAGCTGGACTTTGGAAGACAAGCAGGTTTTGGATTGATGGGGAGGGCATTCTAGTAGGGGAGCACAGCATAAACAAAGTTATGGAGGCAGGATCATATGATTCACTACTAGAAGAAATCTTAGAGAACTTCCTCTCCCTGAGACATGTTGCCTTTCTCCATTATAATGTTAGCTACTTGAGGACAGGGACTCTTTCTTTTTGCTGTCATTGCATTCCCAGAACTTTGCACAATGCCTTGTTGTGGAGTTCCAAGAGATTGTGAAGTGCTATCTCTATATGGCTATCTCTCTATCTCTGTCTCTACATACTATCTCTGTACATCTCTATATGGCTGGATGAGTAAGGTGGGGACAGATTGTAGATTGTATAAGGTCTTAAATGCTGGGCAAATGAGTTTGAACTTGACCTGATAAGCAATCAGGGGCCATTGAGAGAAGCTTGAGAGGGAACCAGTTGAAAAAAGGTTCTCCTAAGACTGCGAACACATTCCCCAAGGAGTTCCAAACCCTAGAATCAAAGAGCCTAAACATCATGGGATTATGGGTGTTGAGCTAGAAAGGACCTCGGAGGTCCTTTATCCCAAGCCCCTCATTTTATAGACAAGGGAGTTAAGTGCCCAATGCCACACAGGAAGTAAATATTAGAGGGAGGACTAGAACCCAGGTCTTCCAACTCTCAGCTAGGTACCCTTTGCATCACACTGGGCTTCCTGTGCCAAATCCCAGGGGCCTTACTCACTAGACTCTTAAGCAGAAGAGAGAGAGAGAGCCAGTGGAAAACTCGGGGAGTAGTGAGGAGGTGGATACCGAGGACATCTTGGGTTCTAAAGCATAGAGGAAAGAGACTCCTGAACAGTGTTCTGGGGAAGTCTTATATACATACATATACACAATACATACACACATATATGCATACATGCACGCAAACATATACATATGTGTATATATTATATATGTGTGTGTATATATATGAGGTTTTTCCTGATATCATCTAAACTCCTTGAGGGCAGTAACTGTTTCCCTTTTTTCACAGAATCTCTTCTACCTACCTCTATCTCTTCTACCTGGGACGTAATAAGTGCTTTATTAATGAATATTGATTGACTTAGAGAGGCTGGGGAATGGAGCTCAAAGGGCTGCCTCCCTGGCACACTGTGATTTGGAGAACTGAGGTGGACCTAGAAATAATGAGCTCGTAATGGGATCATAGACATATACAGAGCAATGAGTCAGGGGTTCCCCTGGGATGCCAAGACAAGCCGTTCCACGGTTTTTTCCCCCTTTCCACTCAACTACACCTGGTTTATGCTCTGTTCACACTTAGAACATGATGGGCTGTACCCTGTGTACTTAGAAACAGCTCCTGAGTGCTCCTTGGTGCCACAGATACATGGATATGCATGTCCAGGGTTCAAGAGGGCTTGCACCAAACCATCCACCATTCTTACCCATGAGGCCTGGCTCGGAAATCCATCTGTAGCTGAGATCAGAGTTTTTTTCTTCCTTTTTGAGAAGCTAATTAATCTATATGGGTCATGACCTTGTTCTTATTGTTATCATTGGGTAAGGCTAATGAAAATTACGTCCCCATCTTTCTTCCCTCTATCTACCAATGAGGCGTCTCTTGTAGCCTAGGATCATACAATTTGGAGCTGAGAGGGGATTTAGAAGTCTTTTAATCTGACCCTCTTATTTTATAGATGAGGAAACTGAAGATAAGGGCACATCAGGTGTTGACCCCATCCCCCCCAAGGCCAAGAGTCCAACACAGGAGAGGGGAGAGCTCTCCAGTTTTCTTGATGAGTTGAACTTTGGGAGTGTCAGGCCCTGGCCGGAGCCCCCAGAGAAGCAGGTCACTCTCAGGTGAGGGGGCGGAGAGTGATAGCAGTAGACCTTTGCTGCATCATTAGACCCAGCTGTCTTCTTGCTCAGGTAATGAGGCTCTACTCTCAGACAAATAAACAGTGGGCAGCAGACAGACAGCAACCTGGCATTTCTAGGGCCAGCTCATTAGCAGCTCATCCAGCTTAATGGGGCTCCCTGACTCTCAGGTAATGAGACAGGAGACCAGAGGGAAGTTTCACGCAGAGACCTGTCCAAGGATACAGATGAAGCATCCAGAACCCCCACCAACCCACCCAAACAATTTCCTACCACCAGGAAAAGCCACAGGGTCAGTTTAGATGAAGAACAGAAAATATCCTTGCTTTGGAATCACATGTTTCAGATCCTGTCCCTATCACTTATTGCTTGGATGACCTTGGACTTGATCTCTCTGGGCTCCAGCTGCCTCTTCTATAAAATCTGGAGCTTGGACTGGTTGACGTTGGAAGTCCCTTTCAGCTCTAGAGCTACATTGCCTCTGAGTGACCGCCAGAACTTTGCTGCAACTCTTGCCCATATCACCAAAGATACACAGGCTTCTTCTCCATGGCTTAGCTCCTTTACATCTGAGCTGACCCTCAGCAATGGGGGAGGCTAGTCTTTGGTCCCATTTCTGGGTCCTTGTACCCCTTTCTTCCATGCACATCCTGTCTATAACTATAATATCCTATTCCCTCAGGGTCTCATTCTTAATCACCAGCTTGACTGTAAGAGTCAAGAAATCTGGCTTTTAGTCTCAGCTTTGCCCTTGAGATATTGTGTGGTCTTAGGTAACTGACTTCCCCTCTCTGGACACCA